>NC_086295.1:18656477-18869362 GCF_963924245.1 Chroicocephalus ridibundus | reverse complement strand
ATTCCTTTGCCACCCGCAGCTGTTTCGAGCTATTTTTTACCTGATTTACAGGCCCTTTGCAGTGCAAAGAAGAGGCGACGCGTCATCCCCAAGGAAAATCCAAAGCTGGGGAGTCAGGAAGAGAAGTCCCAGGACGATGGCAGCTCCTCCATCAATGCCGGCGCTTCCTGGTGCTGCAGGTGCTCCTGGCAGCGCCGGAGATCCCGGATTTTTCCCCTGGGGCGAGTGTGGAAGGTCAGCTCTTCCTTTTTCTTCTCAAAAGCGGCTGTTTTGTGTCTCAAAAAGCGGCCGTGGGGCAGCGGGGGAGGGCAGCTGGAGGATTCCCCTTGCCCCGGGGCCGCTTGGCGGTTTTCATTGATTTTCAACCCCCAAAAATGTGTGTTTTCGGAGTCGGGGAGACCCTCCACCGAGCCCTGAGGTTCAGAGCGGTGGCCCTCCCTTGCGCAAGAATCCCGGCGCTTCTCCTTTTTGACCAAAAAACCCTCATGTTCCGTGAGGATTTGGGGCCTGAGGCTTCCCCGCTCCACTCACTCGCTCCGAGCAAAATGCCTCGCGTTTCAATTCAGCCTCATTTTAAGCGATGGCCCAATTAATTCTAATATTTTAATCGCCCACGATGTGTCCTGTTGAACCACCGACGTCCGAAACTCTGTCGTACCACGCAGCAAAGCATAAGAGTTCCCAAAAGGAGGAATAACGGAGCTTGGTCTCACAAGTTTACAAAAACCGCCAAAGACTTAAAACTGCCTTTCTTTTCTAACTTTCAGGGTGTTTGAGAAGATCCAGGGGAGAAATGCCCACATGAGATTCCATCGCCCCAAAGCTGATGTTTAAAAGGGCCCCGGGAGCTCTTCGAAAGGGTGGCAAAGCCACAAAAGCCCCCGCATTCCGCTGACCTCCTCCCATAACACCTGGGAACTGACACCAAACCAACCCCGAGGCCAGTTTTTACCATTTTTCTTAAAACCCCCCAGCTTTTTCTCCGCATCCGGGCAGCGGCTGGGCTTTGAGGATTCAAGAAGACGCGGTCGCCCCCGCTCTAAAAAGAGAGGGAATGGGGGAAATGGCCCCAAAAGGGTCATCCTATTTAACAACGTGTTTCCCTGCTGGTGGTGCGCAGCGTTTAAGATCTGGACTGCAGCGCCCTTTTGGTAGAGATAAGGTTAGTTTTCGTGTGTGGATTTTCGTTTACTTCTTAAATTTGGTTGGTGAGTTTTCAAGTTCTTGCCCCGCTCCAGCTTTTTGCGCGATCATTAAAGGCTTTAAAACTCGTTGCGCTGGTTCCGGGGCAGCAGAATCGGGGTGGTTAAAGGTGTTGGGTGGCCGTGAGGCGTCTCGGTCCTATTTCAAGCACCCGTTGCGTGTTTATTTTATTAATTGTGCTTATTTGCATAAATTAACACGGTGTTTGGGAGGGAACGTGGAGAGTTTGATTAGTTGAAGGGAGGAAATGGAAAGAAAGGCGTCTTGTCTCCACCGAAAGTATAAAAAAGGCTGATTTTTTTTTATTATTTTTTTTTTTTTCTTTCCGGGCCACCACATTTTCATGGCTTCGTTTAATTTTTGATGAATCTTCATGTCCAGTAGAGGGGAAAAAATAAAAGTCTGTATTTTGGTTCTGTTTTTCTCTGGAAAGGACCAATGCTCAGGTCTGGGCCTCCATCAGCTCCTTTCCCCAGAGCAGAAGGCGGGTGGCAACGTTCTCCTTTGGCTTCTCAAGGCTTGTATTTTTCCAAAGAAACCTCAAAGTAACGTTTTTATCTAGCCCTTAAGGATTCCCAAGGGAAAGTGGCTGCCTTCCGAAAACGAAGACGGGCCTCCCAGGAAGGCCGGAGTCAGCGGCAGCCCTGCCAGCTGGGAGGACGGGGAGTTTTTAACCAACAAAACCTTGGGGCTGTTTCCTTTTCAAAAAAGAACCAGAGGTGGCTGTTGCAGCGCTGAGTGATTTTTTTAATGCCATCTGAGGGATGAGTTTTGAGCAGTTTGGCTCCGGAGGGGGGGTGAGAAAGCGAGTGCTGGGAGGCGGCGGCACATTGTTGAATAATTACTAAAATGGCCTAAATATAGCATTGTTTAGACGTTAATGAAAGTTATAAAATCAAAAGGCTTCTGAAGTAGAATACAGCCGCAGCTGGCATGCGAAGAATGCGACATCTGCGGTTCCGTATACAAGGTTGCTTGCGAAGCTACAGGAGGAATGGAACGGAACGCGATCATTCCGTGGCCTTGCCTTGTGACGAAGAGCAGATACGGGAACGAGATGCTGCTACGGAACTGATAAGCTGCCTACTCTCTACCCTGAGCCAACATTTCGTCAAATTTTGATGAAATGGTGTCCTTTGTGCGAACTTTGCTCATTACAATGTACCAAAACACGCCTCCATCCCGGAGGCTACCCGCTTCCAAGGTGAGACCACTCCTCCTTGAGTACACCAATCCTAGTAAAAGTATTAATGACTAAAGTCACTCAAACTCCACGTTGAAGATAAAAAAATAGTATAAAAATAGCCCGAGAGAGGGGGGATATCGGGGAAGACACCATCATGAACCAGTCAAGGAGAACTCCATCAGTGACGTCCGGGACCAGTCGACGGGCTGGGCCTTTCTTCCCCCCCATAGGGACGCCTTTGGGTAAGACTCAGAATATACCGAGTGTGTCCTCGGGGAACTTAGAAATCTCTCTAGAGAATCTCTCTCCTGCATTTATAGCCAGGCTGTATTGTTTATAACTTTGTTGCGTGTGTTGTGTGCTTAACACCACCTTTATTTGCACGTGCTTTGCAGACAGCGTATTTATCACCGGCAACCCTAAGAACCTCTATATCTGTTGTTTAAATAAACTGCACTGTTTAAGTAGCCGGTCGTTTCGGTTTCTCGCTGAACGTGACCAAAGACTCGAGAGTGGCCGTGCTAGTTCAGGAGCACGACTAGACTGAAGGTGCAGTCCACTGTTCGTGTATCCAAACCGTAACAGTTTAATACATACTAAACGCGACTGGACTGATGGTGGCGAATTGGGCATCGCTCGGAATTTAAACCCAGCCGCACCCGGCCTCCCACCTGGGTGAGGAGTGTCAGAACGCAAGGGGGTTTATCTTCCGCCAAAACCGCTTTGTCCCTTTTCACGCAGCAGAGGTGTCCCTGCCCAGGGCAGGGGGGTGGCACTGAATGGTCTGTAAGGTCCCTTCCAGCCCGAACTGTTCTGTGATTCTCAATCTTGTACAGAACACTTTACGTTAAAGCTTGGTTGAATTGTATATAGAAGTGTGCGCTTCCGCACTGGTACCTGGTTTTGGTGTATTGTAGGAATATTGTCGTTTTCATTTCTGTTCAGAAATGTACATTTATGCAATTTCTAGGAGTGCGACCCACATACTGCTTACAGACGGCACGCGCGGATGGCAGTCTGACTCCCTTTTGTTTTCAGATCTCCCTATGACTTTATCTAGCTGCCTTCTTGGACTAGTTATCTGTTGGATAATCCCGTGTCAGTTGCTAGATCTGGAGCATAAAGTGGTTGTTTTTTTTCAGTTCCGGGATTACTTACAAAGAACGTAATTCTGAAATGCTCCAGTGCTGCCTCCTACTGTTCGTAACATTGCTTTGATGATCCTGGCTATAGCATATACGCTTTCAAATTGACAAAAAATTCTCATCCTGTTAAAGACTGGATGTAGCAGGACAGGTTTGCTGCCCCAAAACGTGACCCTTCCATGATCCAAGGTAAAGAACAAGGACACTCTAAAGCCCATTTCACTGAAGGCCATCAGCCCACTGTGATGTAGGTCAGAGCACTGGGAAGATTAAATAACCAGTTTGTCAGTTCTCAGTGCCTCTGAGGCACAGTTACTTGCTACACAGTACAAAAGATTAAAAAAAAAGCTCGATCTGCGCTTGCAACTCATTTCACCATCGGTTTGAGCAAGACACACGTATCCAGAGGCGTGAGGTGTAACCCAGCGATTACAAGGATTAAATCCTGAACAGCACAATCCGTGCAAGCCCAGCAATGTATTTCCCACCACGAAAGGAATCGGTACTGACACGTTGTTATCACTGAATAACCGTAACTGGGTTAACGTTGCTGGAAAGGACCAGAGCCATCTACAGACGTCAAGAAGGGTCTAAAGAAGATATTTATCAGCGGCCTGCAGAAAACAAGTTGCAAGCAGAAAGCGGTGGATAAATACAGAGTATACAAGGAAAACTACAGTGTATACAAGGAAAGTATACAAGAGTATACAAGGAAAACGACAAGGTCCAACAACCTGCTGCTTAATAGCAACAGATAAATACCAAAAGGGTATTAGATGCCCTAGGTACCTAGATGCCCACCGCCTGCAAGATAAAACTGACACCAGACCAGGGCATAACCAAAAGGAATACGCAACAGTTCATATTGCATATGCAACATACGCAGCTTCAGAGAGTTACAAGAGGCTTAACTGAAAAGAAAATCAGTTCTGTTTTACCTCCAACCGGGACCCTCTCTACGTGCACTGACCTCCAGACACTGTCCCACAGGCCTTCAAGGCACCTCTAGGAACAGCTGATGGCATTTGTGCTCACTCAGGTTTATCCCAGCACCCCCCAGACCTTCATGTCCCTCCCAGGAGCCTGGCTGTGCAAGGACACTGCTGTGTGCTCCCACTCTGCGCACTCACTCACGTTTGCTCTTCACTGATGTTCCTTCTCCTGGGCACGTTACTGGCCGTGTGCTTGAGAGGCATTTTGGGACAAGACCTGAGCCTTCAGGCACTGCCCTGACACGATCCCCTCGTTAGGATGGAAATGCTGTTTTGGAGGCCAGCTCTGTCACAGAAGTGCTCATTCCCTGTCCCTGCCTGCAGCCACAGGACCACCACACCACAAAACTGTCACCAAGCCTCAAGAGCACTCAAGCCTTATACCAAGAGAGGAGCTAAGAAGGAGAGCGCTGAAGTGGAAAGGGAGCAGCTCTGGGAAGACCAAGCGCTGGTGCTCCTTGACAGTGCTCCGGTGCCGGGACCTTTTCCCCTCCAGCTCTGCACGCAGGATCTGCCCCTGCAGCTCTAGAGAAGGTCTCAAAGGAAGGATCTCAGGCAAACAATTAATTGGAAGGTCCTTTATTTTGTTAAAACAGAGAGGGAGGGTGGCTCCTCCTTTACACAGTCTCTGGGTCACACAGAAGGTGGATAAATACATAACTGGAAATGGCACAAATAATGATGTTTGTTTGTGGACAGTATTATAATATAGAAAACAAAGCAAAAATACCCCAAACTCCCAACCAAAACCAACCTGCAATGAGTTCCATTAGGAGTGATTTGCAGAAGACGACAAGCAGTTTAATGCTTCTGAAAGCATCCAGTTATCAGTTTCCACACTGCATCCTTGAGCTGCTGGTTCCTCATGCTGTAGATGAAGGGGTTCACTGCTGGAGGCACCACGGAGTACAGAACTGCTGTCACCAGATCCAGGGATGGGGAGGAGAGGAAGGGGGGCTTCAAGTGGGCAAACACTGCAGTGCTGACAAGCAGGGAGACCACGGCCAGGTGAGGGAGGCACGTGGAAAAGGCTTTGTGCCGTCCCTGCTCAGAGGGGATCCTCAGCACGGCCCTGAAGATCTGCACATAGGACACCACGATGAAAACAAAACAACCAAAGCCCAAACAGACACTGACCACAAGAAGCCCAACTTCCCTGAGGTAGGCGTGTGAGCAGGAGAGCTTGAGGATCTGGGGGATTTCACAGAAGAACTGGTAAATAGCATTGCCCTGGCAGAGGGGCAGTGAAAATGTATTGGCCGTGTGCAGCAGAGCAGTGAGAAAGCCACTGCCCCAGGCAGCTGCTGCCATGTGGACACAAGCTCTGCTGCCCAGGAGGGTGCCGTAGTGCAGGGGTTTGCAGATGGCCACGTAGCGGTCGTAGGCCATGACAGTGAGAAGAAAATACTCAGCTGACATAAAAAAGAAAAAGAAAAAGAAAAAAAGCTGGGAAGCACATCCTGAGGAGGAAATGGTCCTTGTATCCCAGAGGGAATTGGCCATGGATTTGGGGAGAGTGGTGGAGATGGAGCCCAGGTCAAGAACAGAGAGGTTGAGGAGGAAGAAGTACATGGGGGTGTGGAGGTGATGGTCCCAGGCTACGGCGGTGATGATGAGGCCGTTGCCCAGGAGGGCAGCCAGGTAGATGCCCAGGAAGAGCCAGAAGTGCAAGAGCTGCAGCTCCCGCGTGTCTGCGAATGCCAGGAGGAGGAACTGGGTGATGGAGCTGCGGTTGGACATTTGGTGCCTCTGGGCACTGGGACCTGTCTATGGAAGAAAAAAAAAAAAAAGTGAGAAATTAGAGCAGACTTCTTTCAAATAAAAGTATTCTATTGCTCTTAGAGCCCCACCCAACTGCGTCTCCCCTTTCAGGAAGACCTTTGGAAGGTCCTTTCTGTACACTCTGGTTGGTGCTGGCTGACAGTCCAGCAGGGAGCTGAGAGCTCTGCAGGATGCAGTCCTGCCCTACAGCCATGGGTAAAAAGGAACACGGGGTGATCTCAGCTTAAATCCGCTTGTGGCATCAAAGGGCTTTTCAGCATTGTCATCCCAAATTCACCCGACTGCAGAGCAGAGCTGAGGGCACCTTTTTGTTGCTGTTCTCTTTTCCCACCACAGCCGAGGGGTGTTTTCAAGGCAGAAATCCCTGTCATTTCTGTTGTGCTGCAAGTGAAACCTCGTGGGTCCTAAGAGCCAAGGGGACCGTCCCTCCGTGCAGAGTGAGGACAGCGAGTTTGTCCATCGGAATTGCTCTCAGCTGCCCTGTGCTGGTACCTCTCTCAGCTGGAGGACAATCCCAAGCAGACATTCCCATGAGAAGAAACCGGACACTGCTGAGAGCAGAGGGAGACCATTTACAAGCGCAGGTCTCCCAACCCTTCATGCCATCTCTTTGGACCCAAGGAGGATCTCGGCTCTCCCCTCCCAGCCAGGGACACAGAGGGCTCATTGCGGCTGCCTACCTTCAGCCCTCCAGCTGGATTTACGTGGCCTTGGCACTGCCATGTCTACTCTGTGGGGCTCCTAGACAACACAGAGATGCCACGGGAGAGCTGTGCCCTTCTGGAGGGCAGCGTGCAGCCAAGCAGGACGCTCCAGGGAGAGAGTCAACTACCCTAAAGATGGGGTATCCTGATGGGAGGGTCGTCTTACTCTCAGTCCCTCACACTGCCGTCCCCAGAGCCCCAAAAATAAGTGGATTTGGATGCTGTTCCTCCATGGATACACCCGCGTGACAGGACATGCAGCATCAGCGTCTGAGCTGCACCTGAATCCTCAGCCCTCACCACAGCAAAAAGAAGGGAAAGAACAAGGGCAGCAGAGGCAAGAGGGGAACATGCCAAAGTTCTGCCAAGAGAGTCAGGACAGGGAGACACAGTCAGACACTCGAGCATTTCTCCTCTTTGGTGGTTGGGCTGCTGGAAAGGCAACTCAAGACTAAATCACCAGCATATTAAGGGGTGGGGAACTCTACTGTGTGGGAGAGGAGACCACGAAATGTCTCCGGGGAAGGTATCCCCACTTGAGGGGATGGCAGGGAGGTGCCATCCTAAACAGGAAAAGAAATTCCTATCTCCCACTACCCATCCATCCCACCAAGAGTGGAAAATTACAACTTCTTTTCTCTCAGGTAAATGCTGCCTTGTAGTCCTTCTTCAAAAAGACCATTAGCAAATGTCCTGGGGGTGATCTGGAGCTGGAAACCTGACCCACACAGCACCCACCCGACTTCAGAAGGACCCTGCCATGCCCTGGGTGGAGTCACTCATTCCCTCCATAGCTTCTCCCCACAGGGCCATGGGGAGCTCCCTGGGCAGGCTGAGAGCTGACCCGGGCAGGCAGCAGAGTCCCTGGCCCAGCACACAGTTCCCGGGGACACGGGGACCCTGCTCTCAAGGACGGTCCTGAGCACCCCTGGATGCACACCCACCTTCACAGCCCTGCAGCCGTCCCTGGGAGAAGGCAGCCGACATGCCCTGTACCTTTGATGATGTGGTAGGGGCGCCCTGCTCTCGAGCACATCCTCAACACCGACGGAGCCTTGAGAGCCTTCCTGACAGATCACATGAGACATGGGCCGTGCCAGCTTTAGGAGACTGATCCAGGAAGCCTCTCCACATTATACTGCAGCAGAGACACATCATGCCCTGTCCCTCTGATGGCGCAGCAGGGAAGCCCTGTTCCACACGTTGTCCTTCTCCTCTACGCTAGAGAAACTGTGAGAGTTGTACTTGCAGATCCCGTAGGCTGTGGGTTGTTCCTGCTTCTGGAGATCCCTCCAGCAGCTGCAGATTCATTGCCCTGCAGCCAGAGACTGTGGCAAAGGCTGTGAGGATTTCTCCCAGTGAGCTCTCAGTATTCTCCCACCGCAGGCTGCCTTTAAGCTCTGCCGGCCTCACACATCTCCCCTGGTGCCTGCAGGCCGTGCCCTCAGCCCTGCTGCGCTTGGCAGAGGAGCTGCTCCTGGGCAGGGCTGTCTCTCTGCAGCGCTGCCCGCTTGCCATGAGCTCCCGCCGTCCCAGGAGCCCAGCCCAGCTCCGCAGCAGAGGACCAGCCCGAGGCGTTTTAGTGACCCCTCTGGTGGGTTTGGTACCGACTCCATGAAACTCAGACCCTGAGAGGAAGATGAAGTCGAAGTCAGATTCAAACCCCAAAGTTTCCTGGAGCATTAATGGGTCCCACTGAGGACCATTACCGACAAAGCCTCCACAGTGGCTGGTTAGAGCAGTCAACTGGTGGCAGATAGGCAAAGGGAATGTAAAGGCGGAATAGATTTGGAGTAAGCCTGGATGGGTTACATTCAGGCAAAGGACCAAGCCGCGACCCCCAGCCCCTGGGAAGGGAGATCCTGTCCCTCAGGAGTAACTCCGGGCTCTTCCTGGGGCAGTGTGATGTGGGGATGCTCAATGCCAACGGCAGGACTGTGGAACAAGAGCTCCCAGGCTCTTGGGCGGCGAAGGGGAGGCAATGAGACGCTAATGGTGTCAGGATAAAGTGCTTCCTCATAGGCATCAGTGGCAGAGACAGCAGCCGTAGCCGAGGGCAGAAAGAGCTCATCTCTGTTGGTGCATTTCAGACTTTCTTCATCCCTCTGTCAGCTCCACCACAGGCTGTCCTGCAGTGTCCCACACCTGCACCTCTTTCTCTGCAGGCTGTAGACACCCACCCTGCTACCACACCTTGCTCTCACCTCAGCATCTTCCTTCCTTTACTGATATCTCTCCATCCTCCCTGGCTGCTCCTTGAAACACAAAGCCTCGGGCTGATCCCGTCTCCCTCTGGGTGACTTGTTACAGCACAGCACTGCCCTTGGAGTGACATTTCTTTTTCTTCCTGTGCAGTCTGGACCTCCCCAGATGAAGGTTGCGTCGTTATTTCTTTCTCATGCTGTACCTTACGAGAAAGAAAAGGTCCGTCATCTCTGAAAGCAGCCTTCAAGCACTCTCAGGCTACTGCTATACTGCTTGGAGCCCCCCCAGTGCTGGGGTGAAGAACTCCAGGTCCCTCAGCCACCCCACACAGGTCGTGTGCACTAGGTCCCCAACCCCACCTTGGCAGACCTCCACTCGACACTCTCTAGTCCATCACTACTTCTCAGAAATGGGGAGCAACACACTGGGACACAGCCATGTGTGTGGGGCCAGACCGGTGCTGAGCTGAGGGGGACGAGAACTCAGGTTGTCTGGGTGGCCCGCGTTCCTCCTAATGCAGCTTGGCCTTGTTCATAGTGTCCATACTCTACTGGCTCGTAGTGCCCAGGCCCAGGTCCTTCTCCTCAGAGCCTCTGCTCAGCCGGTCAGGTCCCAGCCTGTCCTGATGGATGCGCTTATTCTCCCCCTTCCTCCCGGCACACACCGATGCAGGACTGGCCACTTCTCCTTGTAAAACTTCAAGTGACTACTGTTGGCCGAATCCCAGTTTCACAAAGTCCCCATGGACTGAAGCACCGTTTGCTCAGCATTTAATGATCGCATGCAGCTGGCTCATCTTGACTGGGATGCCTCTCACAAGAGAAGAGCATGAGGAGTTGCAGGGCACCACAAATATCTCTCCTAGAGAAACTTGGGGGTCGGTGCTGATCATGCCGTAGGTCTGGACCCAGAGGGGAAGTTGCCCTTTCTGGGAGAGAGCAGCAGGAACACCTGTGGCTCTGCCTGGGGGTGGAAGATGACTCAACTGAGAGCTGAAGGGCCAGCACGGGAGGGCAGAACATGGGCACCGCTGTGGTGGGTGGATGTCTGTCTGCTATGGATCCCCTGCTCAGGAAGAGGAAGCAGATGAGGCCTTCTTCAGTCACCTGGAAGAAACCTCATGTTTGCAGGCCCTGGTCCTCATGGCAGACCTGAACTACCCCAGCATTTGCTGAAGGGGCAACACGGTGAGGTGCAAGCCTTACAGGAGGGTTTTGGAGCTCACTGGGGATGTCCTGCTTACAAGGGTGACTGTGATGCCATGAGGTGAAGTGCCCTGCGGGACTTCCTCCTTACAAACAGGGAAGAGCTGGTCAGGGCTGTAACAGTCAGGGACGAGAAGGTAAAGGTGAGGCTCCTGAAAGAAGCAAACCCATAGGTTTTTCCTTGTGTTTCTTCCCCTCTTCTGAGTCGCCTTTTTAAATCTTCTTTTATTTTTCCCCCTGACAGCCAGAATGTTTTATCAAAACTGGTTTTCAGCAAGAAAGTTGTCAGTGACTGAGGAGGAATCTGCTTACAAAGCTTTCTGTTCTACCTGGCAAAGTTCAAGAATGGATGGAAGGAAGAACACAGGCTTTTCCTCTTTGCCCTCTTTGGCTCTGGTTTTCCCTGATAATCAAACCTTCTCCTTTTCTCCGTCTCTCCTGCTTACCTTTACTTCCCACATCTCGTTTGTCACCATCTCCACACTGCTTTCTCTCTGTTTCTCTCCTAATGAAAGGTTAAAGCCACTTTGCTGAGGTGTTTTATCTTTCAGTAGAATTACCCTTAGCCCATCCTAAAAGATGTATTTAAATAGACTAGAGTAAGAACAATTCAGAAACCCCTATGTTTTTCTCCATCGACTGTAAAGAGACCCTTGGGCAAGAGCCCAAATCCAATCACTTACCTACTGTTTATAGCGGAGTCCTACTCTAAGTCCCATAAGAAGTTTGTTCTTTGTGCAGAAAAGGATGTCTTCTTGTTCTCGGCTGATTCTCCTCTCCATTCTTCTGTTTTCCTTCCAGCCTGTGCCCGAATGTCCCCATGAGCCTCTTTTCTCATCCTTCTACATTCTTTTGCTCTGTCTCATCTTTTTTTAACCTCCTGAAGCATTGCTTCCTCCACTGACCATCTGACCTTACTCATTGCAGCTGGGATACGAAATATTGAACCATACCAGTGTCACGGAGCTCCTTCTTTTGGGCTTCTCCTCCACCATCAGGAGCACCTAACGGCAATAACTCTCCGTGCTTTGTACCTGGTTATCTTAGTTTGCCCTTTTTAGAGGCCTGGTTGACGGAGTCCCTTGGGAAGCAGTCCTGAAGGGCAAAGGAGTCCTGGAAGGCTGGACAGGAGCAGGCCGTCCCCATGTGCCTAAAACCAGGCTGGCGGGGAAGAAGACCAGCCTGGCCAGAGAGCTTTGTCTTGAACTTGGGGAAAAAAGGAGTTTATGACCTTTTGAAGAAGGGGCGGGCAACTCAGGGGGACCACAAGGATGTCGTGAGCTTATGCAGGGAAAAAATTAGAGGGGCCAAAGCCATCTAGGTCTTTACCTGGCTACTGCCGTAAAAGACAATAAAAAATGTTTCTATAATTACATTAGAAACACAAAGAGAGCTAAGGAGAATCTCCATCCTTTATTGGATGCAGCGGGAAACATAGTGATAATGGGTGAGGAAAAGGCTGAGGTACTTCATACCTTCTTTGCCTCAGTCTTTAACGGTAAGACCAGTAGTTCTCTGGGTACGCAGCCCCTGAGCTGGAAGACAGGGATGGGGAGCAGCATGGAGCCCCCATAATCCAAGGGGACTAGTGAGGGACCTGCTACAGGACCTAGACATAGACAAGTCTATGGGGCCAGATGGGATCCACCCAACAGTACTGAGGGAGCTCTTGGAGAAGCTCACCAAGCCCCTTTCCATCTTTTATCAGATGCCCATCTACAAGAAGGGAGAGAAGGAGGATCCGGGGACCTACAGGCCTGTCGTCTGACCTCGGTGCTGGGGAAGATTATGGAACAGATCATCCTGAGTGCCATCATGCGGCACATGAGGACAACCAGGTGATCAGGCCTAGTCAGCATGGGTGTATGAAAGGCAGGTCCTGCTTGACAAACCTGATCTCCTTCTATGAGAAGGTGACCCGCTTAGTGGAGGAGGGAAAGGCTGTGGATGTTCTTTACCTAAACTTTGAGAAAGTCTTTGACAGCCATTTCCCAAAGCATTCTTCTGCAGAAACTGCCTGCTCAGGGCTTGGGCAGGCGTACTCTTTGCTGGTAAAAACCTGGCTGGATGGTTGGGCCAAAGAGTGGCCAAAGTGGTGGTGAACAGGGTTTAATGCAGTTGGCAGCTGGTCACACGTGGTGTTCCCCAGGGCCTACAACTGGGGCCAGTTCCTTTTCATGTCTTTATCAATGATTTGTATGAATGTTTTGAGTGCACCCTCAGTAAGTTTGCAGGAGACACCAAGTTGTGCTGGAGTGTCGACCTGCTTGAGGGTAGAAAGGCTTTGCAGAGGGATCTGGACAGGCTGGATCGATGGGCCGAGGCCAATGGTATGAGGTTCAACAAGGCCAAGTGCCGGGTCCTACACTTGGGTCACAACAACCCCATGCAGCGTTACAAGTTTGGGGAAGAGCAGCTGGAGAGCTGCCTGGCAGAAAAGGACCTGGGGGTTCTGGTTGACAGCCGGCTGGATACGAGCCAGCAGTGTGCCCAGGTGGCCAAGGTGGCCAACAGCATCCTGGCCTGTATCAGGACCAGTGTGGCCAGCAGGACTCGGGAAGCGACTGTAGGTCCCACCTCGAGTGCTGTGTCCAGTTTTGGTCCCCTCAGTTTAAGAAAGACATTGAGGTCCTGGAGCATTTCCAAAGAAGCTGAACGAAGGTGGTGAAGGTTCTGGAGCGTCTGAGGGAGCTGGGGGTGTTCAGCCTGGAGAAAAGGAGGTTGAAGACCTTCTTGCTCTCTACAACTTCCTGAAAGGAGGTTATAGGGAGGTGGGTGTTGTCTCTTCTCCCAAGTAACGAGATACATGAAGAGAGGAAATGGTTGTAAGTTGTGCCAGGAGAGATTTAGATTGGATAGTAGGAAAAACTTCTTCACTGAAATGTTTGTCAAGCACTGGAACAGGCTGCCCAGGCTGAGTCACCATCCCTGGAGGTGTTTACGGGATGTTGAGATGTGGCACGTAGGGATGTGGTGTAGTGGTGGACGTGGCAGTGTGAGGTTTACAGTTGGACTCAATGATCTTGAAGGTCCTCTCCAACCTAAATGATCGTGTGAGTCGATGATTCTTTTGAAGCTCAGGACTTTGTTTCGTCCTTGCCCCTTCTTTGGGAGGCCAGGAGGTGCCACAGGATGTTCCTACCCTTGGCATTGCTCCCCCTCACATCCCACTGCCCCCAGGAAGAGCCCTGGGCCACAAGTGAGGGACAGGAACTGCCTTGCCAGGGCCGGGGGCGAGGGCTTGGCCTTTCTGCTGCATCAAACCAAGCCAGGGTTTGCTCAGCATCACAGCCACCTGCACTCTGCCTTTGCCCACCTGCAGTCACAGCCTCCACTTATCTGCTCTAACGAGTCCCTGGGGAGGCCTTGTCAGTAAAGGCCCTCAGAGGGCTCATTAATGCTTCCAGGTACTTGGAGTTTTTCCTTCTGATTTCTTGAGCACTCTGTTCAATCTTCTCTCAGGATCTGAGGCTCATGGACCCAGCAGCAAATACCCCGTGGGGCTCATTAAAAGACAGAAAGCCCTAACAAGGTATTTCTCTCTTTGTAACTTTCTTCAAGTCTTCAAGAGCAGTACAGCTAACTGGAGAGGTTCTGTAGTGTAGTTAAGGAGGAAGGTTTCCAAGTGCATCTAATGAAAGCGATTTCTTGCTTTTCAAGGGTATATTTTATTCCTTTTCAGTGTAAAGAAGAGGTGACAGAAGCATTCTCCAAGGGACAGTGATGCAGAGTGTCTCCTCAGGAGGTCTGGACAGGGAGGAAAAGCGGTCCCTTGGGGTCTGGCACTGTGTGGACAGCTTTGCTCCTCACCTCCCACACCCCACCATTTCTGGCATTGGCCACCTGGGACTTCCATCACTGCTCCTTGCATCAGACTTCTCCACTGACCTCTGCAGCTGGATGTTACAGCCCCATTGCACCATCTCCCACCTGCTCAGCTGAGAGACCTGGCTGCACACGGGCACAGGAGAATTTGTCCTGTTCCTCAGAAAAGACAAGTAAAGCATAATCAGTTTCCATAAACGATAAAATAGACTCTGTAATCATACGCTAAGTACAAGCTACCGCTAAGGAGCTTGCCTTTCTGCAAGGGAAAATCTTAATGAGAAATATTTGAGGCAGGTAGACACAAAAAGATAGATCTAAACACAATTAAAGAGCTGGCTTAGGAGACAGTTGGAGTGTGTAAAGACAGGCAAGCTTTTAATCCCCGAAGCTCAAAGCAGCAGCACAGGTGAGAGGTATCTGAATGAGCAAAGAGCAAAGGCAGGAGAAAACTGGAGAATAATGGAAAGGGCCTTTGCCTAGACAGCCTGCGTCTGAAACGATGACTGCAGAAACGGCCGTTGCACCAGGATAAGTGTAAGTATATGAAAGATTAGAGGAAGTAAACACGCTGCATTAGAGGGAGACTAGTGGTAATGAGGTTGCAGGGGAAGATCGATGTTTCTTTGGAATATCCCTTTTGAAAGGTCATGGGATCGGCAGAGGTCTCTTGTGAGAAGTGAAAAATCGGTCTTGCGCTCCTCTGTGCAAGAGGCCAAGAGTGCAACCCAGGGAAGCCCAGGCTGTACAAGCTCACTTTGGTGATCAGTGTGCCATCACTGAGAGTCTTCCTGGGGGACATTTCTGGGCACCAATAGCAGAAGAACGTGTCCAAGAACCATCAGCATGGAGTTACCAAGGGTAAATCAAAGAAAAAGGAAGCAAGGTGGAAGCAAGGACAAGTAGACGGGGAGGAATAAAGGGAAATTGTCCAAGCAGCCAGGGGTCAGGTTAAGCAAGCCAAAGCCCAGATGGAGTTAAGTGTGGCCTGGAACGCCAAGGGCAACAAGCAAAACTTCTATAGCTATGTCAGTGACAAAAGGAAGACTAGGGAAAATGTGTGACCACTCAGGAAGGAAACGGGAGACCTGGTCACCCGGGATATGGAGAAGGCTGAGGTACTCAATGACTTCTTTGCCTTGGTCTTCACCGGCAAGGGTTCTAGCCACACCTCCCAAGTCACAGCAGGCAAAGGCAGGGCCTGGGAGAATGAGGTACTGCCCACAGCAGGTGACGATCAAGTACGAGACCATCTAAGGAAGCTGAAGGTGCACAAGTCCATGGGACCTGATGAGATTAATCCGCGGGTCCTGAAGGAACTGGCAGATGAAGTTACCAAGCCACTATCCATCATATTTGAGAACTCGTGAAGTTCTTGCTGGCTGAAAAAGGGGAAACACAGCACCTGTTTTCGACAAGAGAATATAGTTAGATCTGAGGAACTACAGGCCGGTCAGTCTCGCCTCTGTTCCCAGCAAGGTCATGGAGGAGATTCCTCCTGGAAACTTGGCTAAGACCCATGGAAAATAAGGAGGTGACTGGTGACAGCCAATATGGCTTCACTAAGGGCAAATCGTGACTGACAAATATGATGGCCTCCTACGATGGTGGTGGTAGGCATTTGTGGATAAGGAAGGAGCAATGGATATCATCTGCCTGGACTTGTGCACAGAATTTGACACTGTCCCGCTCACCATCCTGGTCTCTAAATTGGAGAGTCGTGGATTTGGTGGAAGGATCGCTTGACGGATACAGAATTGACTGGATGGCTGTACTCAAAGAGTTGCGGTCAATGGCTCAATGTCCAAGTGGCGAGCACTGATGAGTGGTGTTCCTCAAGGGTTGGTACTGGGACCGGTGCTGTTCAACATCTTGGTTGGCAACATGGAGAGTAGGATTGCGTGCACCCCAACAAGCTTGCTGATGACACCAAGCTGTGTGGCACGGTCAACACGCTAGAGGGAAGGGTTGCCATCCAGAGGGACCTGAACAGGCTGGAGAGCTGGGCCCGTGCAACCGTCATGAAGTTCAACAAGGCTGAGTGCAAGGTCCTGCACTGCGTCACAGCAAACCCAGGCACAACTACAGGCTGGGCAGAGAATGGCTTGAGAGCATCCCTGAGGAGAAGGCCTTGGGTGTATTGGTTGCTGAGAGGCTCAACATGAGCTGGCGATGGGTGCCACAGCCCAGAAAGCCAACTGCATCCTGGGCTGCATCATGAGCAGCATGGCCAGCAGGTTGAGGGAGGTGATTCTCCCCCTCTGCTCCACTCTAGTGAGACCCCCACCTGGAGTCCTGCGTCCAGCTCTGGGGCCCACAATATAAGAAGGACATGGACCTGCTGGAGTGAGTTCAGAGGACATGAAGATGATCCGAGGGCTGGAGCACCTCTGCCATGAGGACAGGCTGAGAGAGTTGCGGGTGTCCAGCCTGGAGAAGAGAAGGCTCCGGGGAGACCTTAGAGCCCCTTCCAGTCCCTAAAGGGCTACAGAAAAGGTGGAGAGTAACTCTTTGTCAGGGAGTGTAGCAATTGGACAAATTTTCTATTAAAAGAGGGTAGATTTACCTTTGCTATTGGGAAGAAATCTTTCCCTCTGAGGCTGGTGAGACACTGGCACCGGCTGCCCAGAGAAGTTGTGGATGCCTCTTGCCTGGAGGTTTCGAGGCGAGGTTGGATGGGATCTTTGAGTAACCCGGTCTAGTGGGAGTTGTCCCTGCCAAGACAACCCGCATGCTGATGGATTGAACCACGAGCCGACAGGGACTATAAACTAGTGCCATGCCAGCCCCCAGCTGGGACCCTCACCACCCTCACTTGAGAACTACAGATCAACGGGACACCGTTGAACTCCAAGGACCGTCAAGATGCCAGCGGGCCTGTGGTGGTGACTATACTCTTGCTGTGCTCCGTAACACTGCTTCTCTCTTTTCTTCCTGTTCTCTATTTCCTCCTTTACTCTATTGCTCGTCTTGGTGACTAATGCTGGGGAATAACAATAAATCTGCAGTGAGCGGCATCTGACCTCATTTGTGTCTTAATCTCATGCTCATAATCAGCCCGAACCCCTCCCGGACCAAACGTAGTCAGACCAGGACGTAACAAGGGCCTTGTGATGTGAGGGGTGACTCTCATTGCCAAGGGGTGACCTCGTTGCTGTCTTCAACGTCCTCCTGCTGGGGAGTGCAGAGGGAGGTGCTGACCTCTTTTCTCTAGTGTCCGGTGATAGGATGCAAGGCAATGGCTTACAGCTGTGTCTGTCAAAGTTCAGTCTGGCTATTGGAAGTAAGTTCTTCCCTAGAAGAGTGGTCAAGGGGTCGATGACCCCAAGCCTGCCATTGATCAAGAAGTGACGTGACAACACTCTTAGATATGTGCCTTAACTTGCAGGTTGCCCTGTGTGGAGTCAAGAGTTGGACTTGATGATCCTCATGGCTCCCTTCCAACTGCTGTGATTCTATGAGCCCCATCCAGTTCCTCCTTGTCTGTGAGTAAGAGTGCAAATGTGGTCAGCTCAGGAGCTTTCTCGGCCAAAACCTGTCTTCAGCATCCTCTGGAATTCTCTTGGGCTGATTCTTTCCAGCGCCACTGACCTTGCAGCAGATTTTGTGGTGGTTCAACTACCCACGTAAGGCTGGAGCAGCGACTACAAGGCTTCCTCCGAGACAAGGCGCTCTGCGCTCCCTGCTCCCCTGTGCACAGAGCACACCTCTGCCTCCTCACCACCCTGCCTGCCTTCCTGAGGAACCCTACCCATCCATGGCTGCCCTCCCACCACCCAGCCTGTCCCACGACAGCTCTGCCATCCCATGGAGGCAGGGCAGAGACAGATGCCGGTAAAGAGGAAGCTGATGGATATTGGATGTGGAGTCCATCGGAGACGATGACAGAAGAAGAGAGGGCGCGAAGCAGGCAAAGGTGACCCAAATTGAGGTGTTGCTTGCGAGTCGCTTCTTTTACAGGACCCTGACTGGCCAACAGCTGGGAGGAGCCATTTTGAGGCAAAGAGGCACATCACAAAACCACTCATCCCAACAGAGGAACATACAGGGGCTGAGTAAAATTAGGGGCAGAGAGGAGGGACTCCTGACTTCTCATGCCACCGTCAAGTACAGGTGAGCTTTGCCTTTTCTCAAAACATGCCCGTGTGACACAGGCACTAAATATCAAAGCCTTTTCTGTAGCCTGTCCTTGCTTTCACTTCCTAATGGCTGCTTCGAGGCCGCTGCCAGCGCACTGTCCGTCACTGGCACGGCCCTGCTGCCCCAAATGTGGTCCCATAGACCTGCTGCACAGGAACGGTAGAGGGTAAGTTCATTCAGGGCGGGGAGATGCAACCCTGGCACAGTCCCCTGACAGCCCTCTCGGCTCTGTCCTTATCAGCCTTCCTGCTTGGGCAGCCTCCAGCAGTGCCCTTGTCGCGCAGGAGCTGCTGCGAGCCGATGTGTGACAGAGAAACCTGATTCTCCTTCTCACATCTCATTTCTGACATGCACGCGGTGCCCCGTGCTTCTCCAGGGACAGGCCTGCTCCCCAGAGAGTCTTTCCCCAGCTGACCCGGTCAGTGCTTGCCTGGCCAGACATTCCTGGTTCCCTCCCCATGCTCCCTGCAAGGCCTCGAGCTGGTGGTGCTGCTCTGCAGAGCAAGGGGCTTGTGGAGCCCCTGGGCAACGAGGAGAGCCCACACTGGCTGTGCTGGCCAGGCTGGGAAGCAGACCCTTCCCAGGGCTCTGTGGACAATCACGGGACATTCCGTCTCTCTCAGGGAGTGTGTCAGGCTCATCACGGGATCTAGCCCATGGCCCTCATTAGCCTGGCCATCTTTTGCTTTTACCTTATTGTGAAACTCCATCCATTGTGCACCCAACGCAAGGCACGCGGTGTCTCTGGACACCTCTTGTGCTCTTCTGGTAGCTCCTGATAGCGCCCTGAAGAACAGGAGTCTTCAGCAGGTACGGGAGCCCACGGCAGGGATGATTTATAGGGTCCCTTCTAACCCAAACCGTTCTATGATTCTATGATTCTATGAAAAAAGCAAGTATTTGTGTAGTGACAGGTTTATAACTGATACAATGACCACAAGACAAATGCTGCCGGAAATAAATACGAGGTCACTTGTAAAGAGAGATGGGAGATTCGCTGCTGCTGAAGCAAACTGGTAGAATCACAGGCCTTCCAGAGGGCACCCTTGAGCTCCTTGTTCCTCAGGCCGTAGATGAGGGGATTCACTGTTGGAGGAACCACCAAGTACACAACAGCCACCACCAGATCCAGGGATGGGGAGGAGAGGAAGGGGGGCTTCAAGTGGGCAAACACTGCAGTGCTGACAAGCAGGGAGACCACGGCCAGGTGAGGGAGGCACGTGGAAAAGGCTTTGTGCCGTCCCTGCTCAGAGGGGATCCTCAGCACGGCCCTGAAGATCTGCACATAGGACACCACGATGAAAACAAAACACCCAAACAATAAATAGACAGTAAGAACAAGAAGCCCAACTTCCCTGAGGTAGGCGTGTGAGCAGGAGAGCTTGAGGATCTGGGGGATTTCACAGAAGAACTGGTAAATAGCATTGCCCTGGCAGAGGGGCAGTGAAAATGTATTGGCCGTGTGCAGCAGAGCAGTGAGAAAGCCACTGCCCCAGGCAGCTGCTGCCATGTGGACGCAAGCTCTGCTGCCCAGGAGGGTGCCGTAGTGCAGGGGTTTGCAGATGGCCACGTAGCGGTCGTAGGCCATGACGGTGAGAAGGGCAAACTCTGCTTCAAAGAAGAAGGCAAGCAGAAAGACCTGGGCAGCACATCCCGCATAGGAGATGACGCTGGTGTCCCAGAGGGAATTGGCCATGGATTTGGGGAGAGTGGTGGAGATGGAGCCCAGGTCAAGAACAGAGAGGTTGAGGAGGAAGAAGTACATGGGGGTGTGGAGGTGATGGTCCCAGGCTACGGCGGTGATGATGAGGCCGTTGCCCAGGAGGGCAGCCAGGTAGATGCCCAGGAAGAGCCAGAAGTGCAAGAGCTGCAGCTCCCGCGTGTCTGCGAATGCCAGGAGGAGGAACTGGGTGATGGAGCTGCTGTTGGACATTTGCTGTTTCTTGTCACGGGGGCTCTGTCCAAAGAAGGAATAACACAGGGAAAAATTAGGACAGCCTTCTTTGAGCAAAGATGCTCCCTTTTTCTTACGTTGTCTGTGTTTTTCATTTTTCACTATCACGTCTGGTGAGTGTTCTTTTTAAGGGCAGAAATCCTCAGTTTTATCACTAAACATGGGAAGAGTCTTGAGACGGGACAAGCAAACAGGCTCAGCTCCCTTTGGCTTAGTGCAGAGCCAGGAGAGCTGCAGTGTCCATCAGTCTTTTTCCCATCTGTCCTGCACTTTTGCTTGTGCTGCACCTGAAGACGAATTCACACCCAACTCGCTCTTGCATAAAACCCAAACAGCTGAGCTCCCACGGGAGCAGAGGAGCACTGGTTCAAAGAGCAGATCTGCGAACTCTTCTCTGTCTCAGCCCAGAGATGGAGCTGTGAGTGTGATGGAGACAGCAGGACACGACACAACCCCTCCCAGCGAGAAGCAAAGGACTCGGAGAGGAGAGTGCCGAACCCCCGAGGAAAGGCTCAGCCCTCCCTGGGATCCCACCGGAGAGCTGTGCCTTTCTGGGGGCAGCTGGCAAGCCCAGCAGGACAGGCAAAGCGGACAGTCAGGGGTCCCAGAGATGGGGTGCTCTAGAGAGTGACGTCATTGCCCCTCAGTCAACGCCCAGAAGACAACTCCAGTGAAGGACCAAAAGAGAGCTGCCTGAACGCCCCCTCCCCAGTGCGTGTCGGCATTTCCCCCCAGCCCTTGCCCATGTCTCTGCTGCCTGGAGCTGCCCCTGCCCGGAGCCCTTTGTCTGCGCCCAGGTCTCCTCCCTGCCAGTGCCCCCAGAGCCCATCCCACCCGCTGGGGGCTCAGCTCTGCCCTGCACACCCCTCCCGGCAGCAGGGCACTGCCCAGGGCCATCTCTGGCTGTGCAGGCTCCCGTGGGGACATCGAGCAACCCTGATGAGGCTGGAAAAGCGATATTGGTGCTGTCTGTGAGCAGCAGGGTGTTGCTTCCTGATACTCCCTGGTTCATTCACCTCTAACAGAAACAGATTGGGAATTTCAGTGCCTCCTCCCGAACTGAGAGATAAAGCTCTCTGCCCACCCAGAAAACGCAGAGCAGGAGATTAAAAGAAGAGAATCCTTGCCTTTCAGGCAGAGCCTGCCTCGCTGTGCTTCTTGAAAAGTCTCCTGTAGTCACCTGCAGCTGTGGGCAGCCCCGAACCACGCAGCACCCCCTCGACAGCAGGGCCCTGCCCTGCCGGAGTTTCTCCTTCCACCCACAGCTTCTCCCCACAGAAGCTCCGGGGGCAGCTCCCCGGGCAGGCTGAGAGCTGACCCTGGCAGACGGCAGAGGCCCTGCCCCGGCAAACAGCCCCTGGGGTGCAGGGACCCTGCTCTGAAGGACAGCCCTGGGCACCCCTGGCTGCACGCCCACTTGCACACCTCCACAACCATCCCCAGCAGAAAGCAGCCGTCGTGCCCTGTGCCTCTGATGGCGCAGCAGGGAAGCCCTGCTCGGGAGCACACCCTCCTCCTGTACAGTAGAGAAACTAAGAGAGTCCTCCTGACAGATGCCATCGGCTGTCAGAGGCACCAGGTCTAGGAGATCCCTCCAGGAACTGAAGCTGCAGTGCCCTGCAGCCAGAGGCTTACCGCGCAGAGGGCTGTGAAGATTTCTTCCCCAAAGAGGTCTCAACGTCCTCCCACTCCCAACTGCTTTAAGCTCTCTCAGCCTCACAGATCTCCTCTCGCTGCCTGCAGGCAGTGCCCCCAGCCCTGCTCCTGGGCAGAGCTGTCTCTCTGCAGCGCTGCCCGCTTGCCATGAGCTCCCTCCGTCCCAGGAGCCCAGCCCAGCTCCGCAGCAGAGGACCAGCCCGAGGCAGCGCTTCCTCTGTCCCCTCTTGGCTCCCTCAAACATCTCCCTGGGGCTCCAGGGGAACCGCCTGTGAAACAAACTGAAGTCTTTACTGATGTTCCCTTCCTCAGCTGGAGAGAGAGACTTCTTTCCAGCTGGGTTCTTTCCCCTCCCAGAGACAGAGTTAGGGACAAGAAGAGTTGATTCTTGGACCAAGAATCTAGGTCCAAGAATCACCTCTTCTCGTCCCACTATGAGATAGGACATCCAAATAGTGAAAGGGAGAAATCTCCCCTACCTCCTGTACCCTCGCAAACAACAGGGGACATCTGAGGTGCCAGAGGTGGTCCAGAACACTTCCAGGTAACAGTAAGCTCTAACGGAGCGGTTCAGCGGGACAGGGCAGCGTCTGGGGCCGTCATTTTGGGACATTGCTTTGGCCAGCTGAAGTGACAGCAGATGTCCATGTTTAGGACAATGAAGCCTGTTCCTGCTCAATATGTCCAGGGCAGCCTATAGAGCTATTCCTCTGAGCAAATGGAGTCATTGCCACTGGAAGAGTTCTCTCTCTCTCTCTTCTCCACCAGCTGTCTTTACCAGATCTCCATTAGGGCTGGTTTCTCATTGACACCCCTACAATGCCTAACCTAATTCAGGGCAGCTGCCCAATTTCAAGGCTAACTCCATCCCGTGGTGCTGCCTGAGGTGCCAGGGCTCTCCAGCACAACTGCGTGCAGCCAGCAGGGACAGCACAAGACTTGCACGAACACCATCCCCATTCAGAGCAGCCGTGTAAGAGACCCCAAGAGAACCTGAGACACGTTCGGTGCTTTCATTCAAGCAACTGCAGTGAGGCAAGTCCTGTCCCATCTCAATCCAGTAGATGTAGGCAGTGCTTCTCCCACATCCTTCAGTCATACCTGTGATGACGCAGTCAAGGAACAGTGTTCCTGGATCACGGGATGTCTATAGCCAAGGACATTTTGAAAAGCACCTTGTCCTTCCTGGAGATCAGCTTCACCTGCACCACAGGCCCTCTGGGGCTGCAGAGACCCCACAGACAGCAAAACCCTCTCCTGCCGGGGCTGCACCATCCAGCCCTGCTTCTCTCTCGTCCTGAAGAGAGCAGGGTTTGATCTCCTCATTTCGCCTTTACGTTGCCATCTGCCATCCCCCCCCAGCATGCTCTGAACCAAACCTTTTGCCTGCATGGTACTTGGGCACTTGGGAACAGCTTGCTCTGTTGCATGCCTGAGCTTGGCCCTGGTGCCACGACTGAGGTCCAGCACATCTCTGCTCTGACATAAAGAACCAGTAATCAAGGAGAGGAAGTGGACCAACTCTTACTTAACCAACCTGAGGGAGTCTTGGGATCATCAATGACTTCGCGTCTTCCTGGGGACATCAATGGCCCTGTGTATTGAGTTGACATGGATAGGTTTTGGTAGGGGTGAGGGGGAGTGCAGAGGCAGCTTAGGAGAAAAGAGATCAAGAGCTGACTCCATGTGAGAGAGAGCCCATTTCAGCTGGCTCCAAAACGGACATGCCACTGCCCAAAGCTGCGCCCGTAAGCAATTCTCGTGGCACCTCTGTGACAGCATATTGAAGAAAGGCTAAAAGAGAGAGGAGTGAGACTCATGGAGAGAAACAGCCCTGCAGACAGCGAGGCGAGTGAAGAAGGTGGGGGAGCTGGAGTGAAGCTGGGTGGGCACCCGGCAGGCAAAAGTCAGCCCAGCACCCCCTGACATTCACAGGAGAGCACCGGGCAAATGCTCCTTTAGGTGTCTGGAGGCTCTTTGCCTCAGCTTTTTAGCACAGCTGCCAGATGGGCCAACCAATGTGATGCTCATCTGGATTGGAAAACCTGCGTCGTCCTTGTCAGCCTTGGCTCTAGTAGCAAAGAGTGAAGTCTCAGCTCCCAAGGGAGTGAGGAAGAAGAGCAGTACAGATTCCAGGTCTCAGGGTGGCAAATGTTGGCCTATTCCGGGAACTTTCCATTCAGGCTGGAAGTGACCTTGCAAGATGTCTATAGACGAACGCTCTAGTCAAAGCAGGGTCACACCAGCTCGCTCATGGCTTTATCCAGGTGGGTCTTTGAAAATTCCAGGCACGGAAGCAGCACACACTCTCTGCAAAATGTCTGACTGTCCTCAAGTGTCAAATATTTCTCTTTATATCAAGCCTGACCCTCTTCTCTTCACCAAGAACAAGGAGGCCCATTGCCTCTTGTCTTCCGCTCTTGCACCAGAGTGTCTAATTGGAAACCGCGCTGTAGGCAGTGAAAGGCTCCTTTCCCAAAAGCCCTCCATTCTCCAGTCTGAACAAGCTCATCTCCCTCAGCCCCTCCTAACGGGGCAGGTGCTTCAGCCCTGACCATGTTTCTTGACCTCCACTGAACGGGCTCCAGTTTGCCAAGGTCTCTCTGGTATTGCGGGGCACCAAAACCTGGTAAAGTGTTCTGGATGTGGTCTAACGTGTGCTGAGCAGAGTAAGATAATCACTGCCCTTGGCTGTGCTCCTGCTCATACAGCCCGGGATGCTGTTGGCCTCCTTTGCTGAATGGCCCATGTTTTGCCTAATGCAACACAAGGACCATCGCAGCCTTTCCTGAAGAACTGCTTCTTAAACCTAGGCAGTCGCAGGCCTCTGTCTTTGCAGGAGCTTAGTCCACCTCAAGAGCAGGACTTTGCATTTATCCTGATGGCATATCATGAGGTTCCTTCCATGGCTCCAGCCTGTCTAGGTCCTTTGGGATGATGTCCCTGCCCGCCACTGTAGTGTCTGCTCTCCTCAAAGGACTGTCACCTACAAATGTTACGAAAAAGCACTCTCTGATCTTGGCTGGGTGATTAAAAATGCGTTAAATAGGGCAAGTTGCACGCCAGACCTCTGCAGGACCCTGTTAGCTAGAGTCTTCCAGGCAGAGCAGCACGCATTGACCACATCCGTCCAAGCCTCACTGTCCAACTGTTTTTTTACCTGCCCACTTATTCACCCGTGTGGACCATAATGACTTAACTCGGACACCGGCATTTCGTGGGGAATGAGGCTGAAAGCCTTTCTGACTTTGAGGTAAAAGACAACCTCTGCTCTCCCCGCATCCAGCAATCCCGTCCTTTCATCAGAGGAAGCAAAGAGGATGGCCAGGCACGGTCTCCCCAGGGCAAATTCAGTCCCTTCTCTATTCAGTACCCAGAAATGGAATCCAAGTGCGCTTGCAATGGGGACAGCCTAAACCCTTTGGCTTTTGCCCTTTGGGCCTTTTTCAGAAAGTGCATGCAGCCTTTGGGTGCTGCCAGTCGTTAAGGACTTCCCGCAAACTCCAGATCCTTTCAAAGACGATGGGGAGTGGCTTTACTGTGGCATCGCCCTGCCCTCTCAGCTCCCTTGGACGCCACCCCTCCAGTCTCATCGACTGGTAAGGACTGAGCTGGCTCAAGTAACTCCCGACTTGATCCAAATTCACCACGGAGGCCTTGCTGGAGGAGACTAAGGCAAGAAGGACACAGAAAATCTCGGATTCATCTACACCTGCTGTTACTAAATTCCAGCAGTGGCCACTCATTCTCTTGGTTTCTTCTTTAACTGCTCCTGAAGCAGTGGCCTCTCCTCTTGGTGCCCTTGAACCCCTTGCAAGGGTCTACACTTGGGAAGCTCTAGCTTACCTAAAGCCACCCCCATTTCTAAATTACTCCTTGAGTTCCTGCATCTACCTCTTGGATACTCTCTTTTTACTATGGAACTTCCTGATGAGGTCCCATTTTAGCCAATTCTCTGTCCAGAGATACCTGGTTGTTTTCCCGTGTATTGGTGTGAACAGTTCTTGTACTTGAAAGATAGTCCTTCCAACTCAGGACCACAAACCAAGGAGGAGGTGCCTCGACTGACAAAGCTGACCACCTTTGCTCAGCAGGGGCAAAGGAGATCTGCCACTGTCCAGGTTTCCTGTCTCATACCAGAAGTAACAAGACCTTTCTCGTGCGCAGCTCTCTGCGATAGGAGAATTTACACGGCTGGAAAAAAGTGTCTCTCCACAGGTGCAAGAGAGACCACACAGTATTACTTCAGTCCCTTTCCCAATAGGATCCCCTGGAGCCCCAGGGAGATGTTTGAGGGAGCCAAGAGGGGACAGAGGAAGCGCTGCCTCGGGCTGGTCCTCTGCTGCGGAGCTGGGCTGGGCTCCTGGGACGGAGGGAGCTCATGGCAAGCGGGCAGCGCTGCAGAGAGACAGCCCTGCCCAGGAGCAGGGCTGGGGGCACTGCCTGCAGGCAGCGAGAGGAGATCTGTGAGGCTGAGAGAGCTTAAAGCAGTTGGGAGTGGGAGGACGTTGAGACCTCTTTGGGGAAGAAATCTTCACAGCCCTCTGCGCGGTAAGCCTCTGGCTGCAGGGCACTGCAGCTTCAGTTCCTGGAGGGATCTCCTAGACCTGGTGCCTCTGACAGCCGATGGCATCTGTCAGGAGGACTCTCTTAGTTTCTCTACTGTACAGGAGGAGGGTGTGCTCCCGAGCAGGGCTTCCCTGCTGCGCCATCAGAGGCACAGGGCACGACGGCTGCTTTCTGCTGGGGATGGTTGTGGAGGTGTGCAAGTGGGCGTGCAGCCAGGGGTGCCCAGGGCTGTCCTTCAGAGCAGGGTCCCTGCACCCCAGGGGCTGTTTGCCGGGGCAGGGCCTCTGCCGTCTGCCAGGGTCAGCTCTCAGCCTGCCCGGGGAGCTGCCCCCGGAGCTTCTGTGGGGAGAAGCTGTGGGTGGAAGGAGAAACTCCGGCAGGGCAGGGCCCTGCTGTCGAGGGGGTGCTGCGTGGTTCGGGGCTGCCCACAGCTGCAGGTGACTACAGGAGACTTTTCAAGAAGCACAGCGAGGCAGGCTCTGCCTGAAAGGCAAGGATTCTCTTCTTTTAATCTCCTGCTCTGCGTTTTCTGGGTGGGCAGAGAGCTTTATCTCTCAGTTCGGGAGGAGGCACTGAAATTCCCAATCTGTTTCTGTTAGAGGTGAATGAACCAGGGAGTATCAGGAAGCAACACCCTGCTGCTCACAGACAGCACCAATATCGCTTTTCCAGCCTCATCAGGGTAGCTCGATGTCCCCACGGGAGCCTGCACAGCCAGAGATGGCCCTGGGCAGTGCCCTGCTGCCGGGAGGGGTGTGCAGGGCAGAGCTGAGCCCCCAGCGGGTGGGATGGGCTCTGGGGGCACTGGCAGGGAGGAGACCTGGGCGCAGACAAAGGGCTCCGGGCAGGGGCAGCTCCAGGCAGCAGAGACATGGGCAAGGGCTGGGGGGAAATGCCGACACGCACTGGGGAGGGGGCGTTCAGGCAGCTCTCTTTTGGTCCTTCACTGGAGTTGTCTTCTGGGCGTTGACTGAGGGGCAATGACGTCACTCTCTAGAGCACCCCATCTCTGGGACCCCTGACTGTCCGCTTTGCCTGTCCTGCTGGGCTTGCCAGCTGCCCCCAGAAAGGCACAGCTCTCCGGTGGGATCCCAGGGAGGGCTGAGCCTTTCCTCGGGGGTTCGGCACTCTCCTCTCCGAGTCCTTTGCTTCTCGCTGGGAGGGGTTGTGTCGTGTCCTGCTGTCTCCATCACACTCACAGCTCCATCTCTGGGCTGAGACAGAGAAGAGTTCGCAGATCTGCTCTTTGAACCAGTGCTCCTCTGCTCCCGTGGGAGCTCAGCTGTTTGGGTTTTATGCAAGAGCGAGTTGGGTGTGAATTCGTCTTCAGGTGCAGCACAAGCAAAAGTGCAGGACAGATGGGAAAAAGACTGATGGACACTGCAGCTCTCCTGGCTCTGCACTAAGCCAAAGGGAGCTGAGCCTGTTTGCTTGTCCCGTCTCAAGACTCTTCCCATGTTTAGTGATAAAACTGAGGATTTCTGCCCTTAAAAAGAACACTCACCAGACGTGATAGTGAAAAATGAAAAACACAGACAACGTAAGAAAAAGGGAGCATCTTTGCTCAAAGAAGGCTGTCCTAATTTTTCCCTGTGTTTTTCCTTCTTTGGACAGAGCCCCCGTGACAAGAAACAGCAAATGTCCAACAGCAGCTCCATCACCCAGTTCCTCCTCCTGGCATTCGCAGACACGCGGGAGCTGCAGCTCTTGCACTTCTGGCTCTTCCTGGGCATCTACCTGGCTGCCCTCCTGGGCAACGGCCTCATCATCACCGCCGTAGCCTGGGACCATCACCTCCACACCCCCATGTACTTCTTCCTCCTCAACCTCTCTGTTCTTGACCTGGGCTCCATCTCCACCACTCTCCCCAAATCCATGGCCAATTCCCTCTGGGACACCAGCGTCATCTCCTATGCGGGATGTGCTGCCCAGGTCTTTCTGCTTGCCTTCTTCTTTGAAGCAGAGTTTGCCCTTCTCACCATCATGGCCTACGACCGCTACGTGGCCATCTGCAAACCCCTGCACTACGGCACCCTCCTGGGCAGCAGAGCTTGTGTCCACATGGCAGCAGCTGCCTGGGGCAGTGGCTTTCTCACTGCTCTGCTGCACACGGCCAATACATTTTCACTGCCCCTCTGCCAGGGCAATGCTATTTACCAGTTCTTCTGTGAAATCCCCCAGATCCTCAAGCTCTCCTGCTCACACGCCTACCTCAGGGAAGTTGGGCTTCTTGTTCTTACTGTCTATTTATTGTTTGGGTGTTTTGTTTTCATCGTGGTGTCCTATGTGCAGATCTTCAGGGCCGTGCTGAGGATCCCCTCTGAGCAGGGACGGCACAAAGCCTTTTCCACGTGCCTCCCTCACCTGGCCGTGGTCTCCCTGCTTGTCAGCACTGCAGTGTTTGCCCACTTGAAGCCCCCCTTCCTCTCCTCCCCATCCCTGGATCTGGTGGTGGCTGTTGTGTACTTGGTGGTTCCTCCAACAGTGAATCCCCTCATCTGCAGCCTGAGGAACAAGGAGCTCAAGGGTGCCCTCTGGAAGGCCTGTGATTCTACCAGTTTGCTTCAGCAGCAGCGAATCTCCCATCTCTCTTTACAAGTGACCTCGTATTTATTTCCGGCAGCATTTGTCTTGTGGTCATTGTATCAGTTATAAACCTGTCACTACACAAATACTTGCTTTTTTCATAGAATCATAGAATCATAGAACGGTTTGGGTTAGAAGGGACCCTATAAATCATCCCTGCCGTGGGCTCCCGTACCTGCTGAAGACTCCTGTTCTTCAGGGCGCTATCAGGAGCTACCAGAAGAGCACAAGAGGTGTCCAGAGACACCGCGTGCCTTGCGTTGGGTGCACAATGGATGGAGTTTCACAATAAGGTAAAAGCAAAAGATGGCCAGGCTAATGAGGGCCATGGGCTAGATCCCGTGATGAGCCTGACACACTCCCTGAGAGAGACGGAATGTCCCGTGATTGTCCACAGAGCCCTGGGAAGGGTCTGCTTCCCAGCCTGGCCAGCACAGCCAGTGTGGGCTCTCCTCGTTGCCCAGGGGCTCCACAAGCCCCTTGCTCTGCAGAGCAGCACCACCAGCTCGAGGCCTTGCAGGGAGCATGGGGAGGGAACCAGGAATGTCTGGCCAGGCAAGCACTGACCGGGTCAGCTGGGGAAAGACTCTCTGGGGAGCAGGCCTGTCCCTGGAGAAGCACGGGGCACCGCGTGCATGTCAGAAATGAGATGTGAGAAGGAGAATCAGGTTTCTCTGTCACACATCGGCTCGCAGCAGCTCCTGCGCGACAAGGGCACTGCTGGAGGCTGCCCAAGCAGGAAGGCTGATAAGGACAGAGCCGAGAGGGCTGTCAGGGGACTGTGCCAGGGTTGCATCTCCCCGCCCTGAATGAACTTACCCTCTACCGTTCCTGTGCAGCAGGTCTATGGGACCACATTTGGGGCAGCAGGGCCGTGCCAGTGACGGACAGTGCGCTGGCAGCGGCCTCGAAGCAGCCATTAGGAAGTGAAAGCAAGGACAGGCTACAGAAAAGGCTTTGATATTTAGTGCCTGTGTCACACGGGCATGTTTTGAGAAAAGGCAAAGCTCACCTGTACTTGACGGTGGCATGAGAAGTCAGGAGTCCCTCCTCTCTGCCCCTAATTTTACTCAGCCCCTGTATGTTCCTCTGTTGGGATGAGTGGTTTTGTGATGTGCCTCTTTGCCTCAAAATGGCTCCTCCCAGCTGTTGGCCAGTCAGGGTCCTGTAAAAGAAGCGACTCGCAAGCAACACCTCAATTTGGGTCACCTTTGCCTGCTTCGCGCCCTCTCTTCTTCTGTCATCGTCTCCGATGGACTCCACATCCAATATCCATCAGCTTCCTCTTTACCGGCATCTGTCTCTGCCCTGCCTCCATGGGATGGCAGAGCTGTCGTGGGACAGGCTGGGTGGTGGGAGGGCAGCCATGGATGGGTAGGGTTCCTCAGGAAGGCAGGCAGGGTGGTGAGGAGGCAGAGGTGTGCTCTGTGCACAGGGGAGCAGGGAGCGCAGAGCGCCTTGTCTCGGAGGAAGCCTTGTAGTCGCTGCTCCAGCCTTACGTGGGTAGTTGAACCACCACAAAATCTGCTGCAAGGTCAGTGGCGCTGGAAAGAATCAGCCCAAGAGAATTCCAGAGGATGCTGAAGACAGGTTTTGGCCGAGAAAGCTCCTGAGCTGACCACATTTGCACTCTTACTCACAGACAAGGAGGAACTGGATGGGGCTCATAGAATCACAGCAGTTGGAAGGGAGCCATGAGGATCATCAAGTCCAACTCTTGACTCCACACAGGGCAACCTGCAAGTTAAGGCACATATCTAAGAGTGTTGTCACGTCACTTCTTGATCAATGGCAGGCTTGGGGTCATCGACCCCTTGACCACTCTTCTAGGGAAGAACTTACTTCCAATAGCCAGACTGAACTTTGACAGACACAGCTGTAAGCCATTGCCTTGCATCCTATCACCGGACACTAGAGAAAAGAGGTCAGCACCTCCCTCTGCACTCCCCAGCAGGAGGACGTTGAAGACAGCAACGAGGTCACCCCTTGGCAATGAGAGTCACCCCTCACATCACAAGGCCCTTGTTACGTCCTGGTCTGACTACGTTTGGTCCGGGAGGGGTTCGGGCTGATTATGAGCATGAGATTAAGACACAAATGAGGTCAGATGCCGCTCACTGCAGATTTATTGTTATTCCCCAGCATTAGTCACCAAGACGAGCAATAGAGTAAAGGAGGAAATAGAGAACAGGAAGAAAAGAGAGAAGCAGTGTTACGGAGCACAGCAAGAGTATAGTCACCACCACAGGCCCGCTGGCATCTTGACGGTCCTTGGAGTTCAACGGTGTCCCGTTGATCTGTAGTTCTCAAGTGAGGGTGGTGAGGGTCCCAGCTGGGGGCTGGCATGGCACTAGTTTATAGTCCCTGTCGGCTCGTGGTTCAATCCATCAGCATGCGGGTTGTCTTGGCAGGGACAACTCCCACTAGACCGGGTTACTCAAAGATCCCATCCAACCTCGCCTCGAAACCTCCAGGCAAGAGGCATCCACAACTTCTCTGGGCAGCCGGTGCCAGTGTCTCACCAGCCTCAGAGGGAAAGATTTCTTCCCAATAGCAAAGGTAAATCTACCCTCTTTTAATAGAAAATTTGTCCAATTGCTACACTCCCTGACAAAGAGTTACTCTCCACCTTTTCTGTAGCCCTTTAGGGACTGGAAGGGGCTCTAAGGTCTCCCCGGAGCCTTCTCTTCTCCAGGCTGGACACCCGCAACTCTCTCAGCCTGTCCTCATGGCAGAGGTGCTCCAGCCCTCGGATCATCTTCATGTCCTCTGAACTCACTCCAGCAGGTCCATGTCCTTCTTATATTGTGGGCCCCAGAGCTGGACGCAGGACTCCAGGTGGGGGTCTCACTAGAGTGGAGCAGAGGGGGAGAATCACCTCCCTCAACCTGCTGGCCATGCTGCTCATGATGCAGCCCAGGATGCAGTTGGCTTTCTGGGCTGTGGCACCCATCGCCAGCTCATGTTGAGCCTCTCAGCAACCAATACACCCAAGGCCTTCTCCTCAGGGATGCTCTCAAGCCATTCTCTGCCCAGCCTGTAGTTGTGCCTGGGTTTGCTGTGACGCAGTGCAGGACCTTGCACTCAGCCTTGTTGAACTTCATGACGGTTGCACGGGCCCAGCTCTCCAGCCTGTTCAGGTCCCTCTGGATGGCAACCCTTCCCTCTAGCGTGTTGACCGTGCCACACAGCTTGGTGTCATCAGCAAGCTTGTTGGGGTGCACGCAATCCTACTCTCCATGTTGCCAACCAAGATGTTGAACAGCACCGGTCCCAGTACCAACCCTTGAGGAACACCACTCATCAGTGCTCGCCACTTGGACATTGAGCCATTGACCGCAACTCTTTGAGTACAGCCATCCAGTCAATTCTGTATCCGTCAAGCGATCCTTCCACCAAATCCACGACTCTCCAATTTAGAGACCAGGATGGTGAGCGGGACAGTGTCAAATTCTGTGCACAAGTCCAGGCAGATGATATCCATTGCTCCTTCCTTATCCACAAATGCCTACCACCACCATCGTAGGAGGCCATCATATTTGTCAGTCACGATTTGCCCTTAGTGAAGCCATATTGGCTGTCACCAGTCACCTCCTTATTTTCCATGGGTCTTAGCCAAGTTTCCAGGAGGAATCTCCTCCATGACCTTGCTGGGAACAGAGGCGAGACTGACCGGCCTGTAGTTCCTCAGATCTAACTATATTCTCTTGTCGAAAACAGGTGCTGTGTTTCCCCTTTTTCAGCCAGCAAGAACTTCACGAGTTCTCAAATATGATGGATAGTGGCTTGGTAACTTCATCTGCCAGTTCCTTCAGGACCCGCGGATTAATCTCATCAGGTCCCATGGACTTGTGCACCTTCAGCTTCCTTAGATGGTCTCGTACTTGATCGTCACCTGCTGTGGGCAGTACCTCATTCTCCCAGGCCCTGCCTTTGCCTGCTGTGACTTGGGAGGTGTGGCTAGAACCCTTGCCGGTGAAGACCAAGGCAAAGAAGTCATTGAGTACCTCAGCCTTCTCCATATCCCGGGTGACCAGGTCTCCCGTTTCCTTCCTGAGTGGGCACACATTTTCCCTAGTCTTCCTTTTGTCACTGACATAGCTATAGAAGTTTTGCTTGTTGCCCTTGGCGTTCCAGGCCACACTTAACTCCATCTGGGCTTTGGCTTGCTTAACCTGACCCCTGGCTGCTTGGACAATTTCCCTTTATTCCTCCCCGTCTACTTGTCCTTGCTTCCACCTTGCTTCCTTTTTCTTTGATTTACCCTTGGTAACTCCATGCTGATGGTTCTTGGACACGTTCTTCTGCTATTGGTGCCCAGAAATGTCCCCCAGGAAGACTCTCAGTGATGGCACACTGATCACCAAAGTGAGCTTGTACAGCCTGGGCTTCCCTGGGTTGCACTCTTGGCCTCTTGCACAGAGGAGCGCAAGACCGATTTTTCACTTCTCACAAGAGACCTCTGCCGATCCCATGACCTTTCAAAAGGGATATTCCAAAGAAACATCGATCTTCCCCTGCAACCTCATTACCACTAGTCTCCCTCTAATGCAGCGTGTTTACTTCCTCTAATCTTTCATATACTTACACTTATCCTGGTGCAACGGCCGTTTCTGCAGTCATCGTTTCAGACGCAGGCTGTCTAGGCAAAGGCCCTTTCCATTATTCTCCAGTTTTCTCCTGCCTTTGCTCTTTGCTCATTCAGATACCTCTCACCTGTGCTGCTGCTTTGAGCTTCGGGGATTAAAAGCTTGCCTGTCTTTACACACTCCAACTGTCTCCTAAGCCAGCTCTTTAATTGTGTTTAGATCTATCTTTTTGTGTCTACCTGCCTCAAATATTTCTCATTAAGATTTTCCCTTGCAGAAAGGCAAGCTCCTTAGCGGTAGCTTGTACTTAGCGTATGATTACAGAGTCTATTTTATCGTTTATGGAAACTGATTATGCTTTACTTGTCTTTTCTGAGGAACAGGACAAATTCTCCTGTGCCCGTGTGCAGCCAGGTCTCTCAGCTGAGCAGGTGGGAGATGGTGCAATGGGGCTGTAACATCCAGCTGCAGAGGTCAGTGGAGAAGTCTGATGCAAGGAGCAGTGATGGAAGTCCCAGGTGGCCAATGCCAGAAATGGTGGGGTGTGGGAGGTGAGGAGCAAAGCTGTCCACACAGTGCCAGACCCCAAGGGACCGCTTTTCCTCCCTGTCCAGACCTCCTGAGGAGACACTCTGCATCACTGTCCCTTGGAGAATGCTTCTGTCACCTCTTCTTTACACTGAAAAGGAATAAAATATACCCTTGAAAAGCAAGAAATCGCTTTCATTAGATGCACTTGGAAACCTTCCTCCTTAACTACACTACAGAACCTCTCCAGTTAGCTGTACTGCTCTTGAAGACTTGAAGAAAGTTACAAAGAGAGAAATACCTTGTTAGGGCTTTCTGTCTTTTAATGAGCCCCACGGGGTATTTGCTGCTGGGTCCATGAGCCTCAGATCCTGAGAGAAGATTGAACAGAGTGCTCAAGAAATCAGAAGGAAAAACTCCAAGTACCTGGAAGCATTAATGAGCCCTCTGAGGGCCTTTACTGACAAGGCCTCCCCAGGGACTCGTTAGAGCAGATAAGTGGAGGCTGTGACTGCAGGTGGGCAAAGGCAGAGTGCAGGTGGCTGTGATGCTGAGCAAACCCTGGCTTGGTTTGATGCAGCAGAAAGGCCAAGCCCTCGCCCCCGGCCCTGGCAAGGCAGTTCCTGTCCCTCACTTGTGGCCCAGGGCTCTTCCTGGGGGCAGTGGGATGTGAGGGGGAGCAATGCCAAGGGTAGGAACATCCTGTGGCACCTCCTGGCCTCCCAAAGAAGGGGCAAGGACGAAACAAAGTCCTGAGCTTCAAAAGAATCATCGACTCACACGATCATTTAGGTTGGAGAGGACCTTCAAGATCATTGAGTCCAACTGTAAACCTCACACTGCCACGTCCACCACTACACCACATCCCTACGTGCCACATCTCAACATCCCGTAAACACCTCCAGGGATGGTGACTCAGCCTGGGCAGCCTGTTCCAGTGCTTGACAAACATTTCAGTGAAGAAGTTTTTCCTACTATCCAATCTAAATCTCTCCTGGCACAACTTACAACCATTTCCTCTCTTCATGTATCTCGTTACTTGGGAGAAGAGACAACACCCACCTCCCTATAACCTCCTTTCAGGAAGTTGTAGAGAGCAAGAAGGTCTTCAACCTCCTTTTCTCCAGGCTGAACACCCCCAGCTCCCTCAGACGCTCCAGAACCTTCACCACCTTCGTTCAGCTTCTTTGGAAATGCTCCAGGACCTCAATGTCTTTCTTAAACTGAGGGGACCAAAACTGGACACAGCACTCGAGGTGGGACCTACAGTCGCTTCCCGAGTCCTGCTGGCCACACTGGTCCTGATACAGGCCAGGATGCTGTTGGCCACCTTGGCCACCTGGGCACACTGCTGGCTCGTATCCAGCCGGCTGTCAACCAGAACCCCCAGGTCCTTTTCTGCCAGGCAGCTCTCCAGCTGCTCTTCCCCAAACTTGTAACGCTGCATGGGGTTCTTGTGACCCAAGTGTAGGACCCGGCACTTGGCCTTGTTGAACCTCATACCATTGGCCTCGGCCCATCGATCCAGCCTGTCCAGATCCCCCTGCAAAGCCTTTCTACCCTCAAGCAGGTCGACACTCCAGCACAACTTGGTGTCTCCTGCAAACTTACTGAGGGTGCACTCAAAACATTCATACAAATCATTGATAAAGACATGAAAAGGAACTGGCCCCAGTTGTAGGCCCTGGGGAACACCACGTGTGACCAGCTGCCAACTGCATTAAACCCTGTTCACCACCACTTTGGCCACTCTTTGGCCCAACCATCCAGCCAGGTTTTTACCAGCAAAGAGTACGCCTGCCCAAGCCCTGAGCAGGCAGTTTCTGCAGAAGAATGCTTTGGGAAATGGCTGTCAAAGACTTTCTCAAAGTTTAGGTAAAGAACATCCACAGCCTTTCCCTCCTCCACTAAGCGGGTCACCTTCTCATAGAAGGAGATCAGGTTTGTCAAGCAGGACCTGCCTTTCATACACCCATGCTGACTAGGCCTGATCACCTGGTTGTCCTCATGTGCCGCATGATGGCACTCAGGATGATCTGTTCCATAATCTTCCCCAGCACCGAGGTCAGACGACAGGCCTGTAGGTCCCCGGATCCTCCTTCTCTCCCTTCTTGTAGATGGGCATCTGATAAAAGATGGAAAGGGGCTTGGTGAGCTTCTCCAAGAGCTCCCTCAGTACTGTTGGGTGGATCCCATCTGGCCCCATAGACTTGTCTATGTCTAGGTCCTGTAGCAGGTCCCTCACTAGTCCCCTTGGATTATGGGGGCTCCATGCTGCTCCCCATCCCTGTCTTCCAGCTCAGGGGCTGCGTACCCAGAGAACTACTGGTCTTACCGTTAAAGACTGAGGCAAAGAAGGTATGAAGTACCTCAGCCTTTTCCTCACCCATTATCACTATGTTTCCCGCTGCATCCAATAAAGGATGGAGATTCTCCTTAGCTCTCTTTGTGTTTCTAATGTAATTATAGAAACATTTTTTATTGTCTTTTACGGCAGTAGCCAGGTAAAGACCTAGATGGCTTTGGCCCCTCTAATTTTTTCCCTGCATAAGCTCACGACATCCTTGTGGTCCCCCTGAGTTGCCCGCCCCTTCTTCAAAAGGTCATAAACTCCTTTTTTCCCCAAGTTCAAGACAAAGCTCTCTGGCCAGGCTGGTCTTCTTCCCCGCCAGCCTGGTTTTAGGCACATGGGGACGGCCTGCTCCTGTCCAGCCTTCCAGGACTCCTTTGCCCTTCAGGACTGCTTCCCAAGGGACTCCGTCAACCAGGCCTCTAAAAAGGGCAAACTAAGATAACCAGGTACAAAGCACGGAGAGTTATTGCCGTTAGGTGCTCCTGATGGTGGAGGAGAAGCCCAAAAGAAGGAGCTCCGTGACACTGGTATGGTTCAATATTTCGTATCCCAGCTGCAATGAGTAAGGTCAGATGGTCAGTGGAGGAAGCAATGCTTCAGGAGGTTAAAAAAAGATGAGACAGAGCAAAAGAATGTAGAAGGATGAGAAAAGAGGCTCATGGGGACATTCGGGCACAGGCTGGAAGGAAAACAGAAGAATGGAGAGGAGAATCAGCCGAGAACAAGAAGACATCCTTTTCTGCACAAAGAACAAACTTCTTATGGGACTTAGAGTAGGACTCCGCTATAAACAGTAGGTAAGTGATTGGATTTGGGCTCTTGCCCAAGGGTCTCTTTACAGTCGATGGAGAAAAACATAGGGGTTTCTGAATTGTTCTTACTCTAGTCTATTTAAATACATCTTTTAGGATGGGCTAAGGGTAATTCTACTGAAAGATAAAACACCTCAGCAAAGTGGCTTTAACCTTTCATTAGGAGAGAAACAGAGAGAAAGCAGTGTGGAGATGGTGACAAACGAGATGTGGGAAGTAAAGGTAAGCAGGAGAGACGGAGAAAAGGAGAAGGTTTGATTATCAGGGAAAACCAGAGCCAAAGAGGGCAAAGAGGAAAAGCCTGTGTTCTTCCTTCCATCCATTCTTGAACTTTGCCAGGTAGAACAGAAAGCTTTGTAAGCAGATTCCTCCTCAGTCACTGACAACTTTCTTGCTGAAAACCAGTTTTGATAAAACATTCTGGCTGTCAGGGGGAAAAATAAAAGAAGATTTAAAAAGGCGACTCAGAAGAGGGGAAGAAACACAAGGAAAAACCTATGGGTTTGCTTCTTTCAGGAGCCTCACCTTTACCTTCTCGTCCCTGACTGTTACAGCCCTGACCAGCTCTTCCCTGTTTGTAAGGAGGAAGTCCCGCAGGGCACTTCACCTCATGGCATCACAGTCACCCTTGTAAGCAGGACATCCCCAGTGAGCTCCAAAACCCTCCTGTAAGGCTTGCACCTCACCGTGTTGCCCCTTCAGCAAATGCTGGGGTAGTTCAGGTCTGCCATGAGGACCAGGGCCTGCAAACATGAGGTTTCTTCCAGGTGACTGAAGAAGGCCTCATCTGCTTCCTCTTCCTGAGCAGGGGATCCATAGCAGACAGACATCCACCCACCACAGCGGTGCCCATGTTCTGCCCTCCCGTGCTGGCCCTTCAGCTCTCAGTTGAGTCATCTTCCACCCCCAGGCAGAGCCACAGGTGTTCCTGCTGCTCTCTCCCAGAAAGGGCAACTTCCCCTCTGGGTCCAGACCTATGGCATGATCAGCACCGACCCCCAGGTTTCTCTAGGAGAGATATTTGTAGTGCCCTGCAACTCCTCATGCTCTTCTCTTGTGAGAGGCATCCCAGTCAAGATGAGCCAGCTGCATGCGATCATTAAATGCTGAGCAAACGGTGCTTCAGTCCATGGGGACTTTGTGAAACTGGGATTCGGCCAACAGTAGTCACTTGAAGTTTTACAAGGAGAAGTGGCCAGTCCTGCATCGGTGTGTGCCGGGAGGAAGGGGGAGAATAAGCGCATCCATCAGGACAGGCTGGGACCTGACCGGCTGAGCAGAGGCTCTGAGGAGAAGGACCTGGGCCTGGGCACTACGAGCCAGTAGAGTATGGACACTATGAACAAGGCCAAGCTGCATTAGGAGGAACGCGGGCCACCCAGACAACCTGAGTTCTCGTCCCCCTCAGCTCAGCACCGGTCTGGCCCCACACACATGGCTGTGTCCCAGTGTGTTGCTCCCCATTTCTGAGAAGTAGTGATGGACTAGAGAGTGTCGAGTGGAGGTCTGCCAAGGTGGGGTTGGGGACCTAGTGCACACGACCTGTGTGGGGTGGCTGAGGGACCTGGAGTTCTTCACCCCAGCACTGGGGGGGCTCCAAGCAGTATAGCAGTAGCCTGAGAGTGCTTGAAGGCTGCTTTCAGAGATGACGGACCTTTTCTTTCTCGTAAGGTACAGCATGAGAAAGAAATAACGACGCAACCTTCATCTGGGGAGGTCCAGACTGCACAGGAAGAAAAAGAAATGTCACTCCAAGGGCAGTGCTGTGCTGTAACAAGTCACCCAGAGGGAGACGGGATCAGCCCGAGGCTTTGTGTTTCAAGGAGCAGCCAGGGAGGATGGAGAGATATCAGTAAAGGAAGGAAGATGCTGAGGTGAGAGCAAGGTGTGGTAGCAGGGTGGGTGTCTACAGCCTGCAGAGAAAGAGGTGCAGGTGTGGGACACTGCAGGACAGCCTGTGGTGGAGCTGACAGAGGGATGAAGAAAGTCTGAAATGCACCAACAGAGATGAGCTCTTTCTGCCCTCGGCTACGGCTGCTGTCTCTGCCACTGATGCCTATGAGGAAGCACTTTATCCTGACACCATTAGCATCTCATTGCCTCCCCTTCGCCGCCCAAGAGCCTGGGAGCTCTTGTTCCACAGTCCTGCCGTTGGCATTGAGCATCCCCACATCACACTGCCCCAGGAAGAGCCCGGAGTTACTTCTGAGGGACAGGATCTCCCTTCCCAGGGGCTGGGGGTCGCGGCTTGGTCCTTTGCCTGAATGTAACCCATCCAGGCTTACACCAAATCTATTCCGCCTTTACATTCCCTTTGCCTATCTGCCACCAGTTGACTGCTCTAACCAGCCACTGTGGAGGCTTTGTCGGTAATGGTCCTCAGTGGGACCCATTAATGCTCCAGGAAACTTTGGGGTTTGAATCTGACTTCGACTTCATCTTCCTCTCAGGGTCTGAGTTTCATGGACTCGGTACCAAACCCACCAGAGGGGTCACTAAAACGCCTCGGGCTGGTCCTCTGCTGCGGAGCTGGGCTGGGCTCCTGGGACGGCGGGAGCTCATGGCAAGCGGGCAGCGCTGCAGAGAGACAGCCCTGCCCAGGAGCAGCTCCTCTGCCAAGCGCAGCAGGGCTGAGGGCACGGCCTGCAGGCACCAGGGGAGATGTGTGAGGCCGGCAGAGCTTAAAGGCAGCCTGCGGTGGGAGAATACTGAGAGCTCACTGGGAGAAATCCTCACAGCCTTTGCCACAGTCTCTGGCTGCAGGGCAATGAATCTGCAGCTGCTGGAGGGATCTCCAGAAGCAGGAACAACCCACAGCCTACGGGATCTGCAAGTACAACTCTCACAGTTTCTCTAGCGTAGAGGAGAAGGACAACGTGTGGAACAGGGCTTCCCTGCTGCGCCATCAGAGGGACAGGGCATGATGTGTCTCTGCTGCAGTATAATGTGGAGAGGCTTCCTGGATCAGTCTCCTAAAGCTGGCACGGCCCATGTCTCATGTGATCTGTCAGGAAGGCTCTCAAGGCTCCGTCGGTGTTGAGGATGTGCTCGAGAGCAGGGCGCCCCTACCACATCATCAAAGGTACAGGGCATGTCGGCTGCCTTCTCCCAGGGACGGCTGCAGGGCTGTGAAGGTGGGTGTGCATCCAGGGGTGCTCAGGACCGTCCTTGAGAGCAGGGTCCCCGTGTCCCAGGGAACTGTGTGCTGGGCCAGGGACTCTGCTGCCTGCCCGGGTCAGCTCTCAGCCTGCCCAGGGAGCTCCCCATGGCCCTGTGGGGAGAAGCTATGGAGGGAATGAGTGACTCCACCCAGGGCATGGCAGGGTCCTTCTGAAGTCGGGTGGGTGCTGTGTGGGTCAGGTTTCCAGCTCCAGATCACCCCCAGGACATTTGCTAATGGTCTTTTTGAAGAAGGACTACAAGGCAGCATTTACCTGAGAGAAAAGAAGTTGTAATTTTCCACTCTTGGTGGGATGGATGGGTAGTGGGAGATAGGAATTTCTTTTCCTGTTTAGGATGGCACCTCCCTGCCATCCCCTCAAGTGGGGATACCTTCCCCGGAGACATTTCGTGGTCTCCTCTCCCACACAGTAGAGTTCCCCACCCCTTAATATGCTGGTGATTTAGTCTTGAGTTGCCTTTCCAGCAGCCCAACCACCAAAGAGGAGAAATGCTCGAGTGTCTGACTGTGTCTCCCTGTCCTGACTCTCTTGGCAGAACTTTGGCATGTTCCCCTCTTGCCTCTGCTGCCCTTGTTCTTTCCCTTCTTTTTGCTGTGGTGAGGGCTGAGGATTCAGGTGCAGCTCAGACGCTGATGCTGCATGTCCTGTCACGCGGGTGTATCCATGGAGGAACAGCATCCAAATCCACTTATTTTTGGGGCTCTGGGGACGGCAGTGTGAGGGACTGAGAGTAAGACGACCCTCCCATCAGGATACCCCATCTTTAGGGTAGTTGACTCTCTCCCTGGAGCGTCCTGCTTGGCTGCACGCTGCCCTCCAGAAGGGCACAGCTCTCCCGTGGCATCTCTGTGTTGTCTAGGAGCCCCACAGAGTAGACATGGCAGTGCCAAGGCCACGTAAATCCAGCTGGAGGGCTGAAGGTAGGCAGCCGCAATGAGCCCTCTGTGTCCCTGGCTGGGAGGGGAGAGCCAAGATCCTCCTTGGGTCCAAAGAGATGGCATGAAGGGTTGGGAGACCTGCGCTTGTAAATGGTCTCCCTCTGCTCTCAGCAGTGTCCGGTTTCTTCTCATGGGAATGTCTGCTTGGGATTGTCCTCCAGCTGAGAGAGGTACCAGCACAGGGCAGCTGAGAGCAATTCCGATGGACAAACTCGCTGTCCTCACTCTGCACGGAGGGACGGTCCCCTTGGCTCTTAGGACCCACGAGGTTTCACTTGCAGCACAACAGAAATGACAGGGATTTCTGCCTTGAAAACACCCCTCGGCTGTGGTGGGAAAAGAGAACAGCAACAAAAAGGTGCCCTCAGCTCTGCTCTGCAGTCGGGTGAATTTGGGATGACAATGCTGAAAAGCCCTTTGATGCCACAAGCGGATTTAAGCTGAGATCACCCCGTGTTCCTTTTTACCCATGGCTGTAGGGCAGGACTGCATCCTGCAGAGCTCTCAGCTCCCTGCTGGACTGTCAGCCAGCACCAACCAGAGTGTACAGAAAGGACCTTCCAAAGGTCTTCCTGAAAGGGGAGACGCAGTTGGGTGGGGCTCTAAGAGCAATAGAATACTTTTATTTGAAAGAAGTCTGCTCTAATTTCTCACTTTTTTTTTTTTTTCTTCCATAGACAGGTCCCAGTGCCCAGAGGCACCAAATGTCCAACCGCAGCTCCATCACCCAGTTCCTCCTCCTGGCATTCGCAGACACGCGGGAGCTGCAGCTCTTGCACTTCTGGCTCTTCCTGGGCATCTACCTGGCTGCCCTCCTGGGCAACGGCCTCATCATCACCGCCGTAGCCTGGGACCATCACCTCCACACCCCCATGTACTTCTTCCTCCTCAACCTCTCTGTTCTTGACCTGGGCTCCATCTCCACCACTCTCCCCAAATCCATGGCCAATTCCCTCTGGGACACCAGCGTCATCTCCTATGCAGGATGTGCTGCCCAGGTCTTTCTGCTTGCCTTCTTCTTTGAAGCAGAGTTTGCCCTTCTCACCATCATGGCCTACGACCGCTACGTGGCCATCTGCAAATCCCTGCACTACGGCACCCTCCTGGGCAGCAGAGCTTGTGTCCACATGGCAGCAGCTGCCTGGGGCAGTGGCTTTCTCACTGCTCTGCTGCACACGGCCAATACATTTTCACTGCCCCTCTGCCAGGGCAATGCTATTTACCAGTTCTTCTGTGAAATCCCCCAGATCCTCAAGCTCTCCTGCTCACACGCCTACCTCAGGGAAGTTGGGCTTCTTGTGGTCAGTGTCTGTTTGGGCTTTGGTTGTTTTGTTTTCATCGTGGTGTCCTATGTGCAGATCTTCAGGGCCGTGCTGAGGATCCCCTCTGAGCAGGGACGGCACAAAGCCTTTTCCACGTGCCTCCCTCACCTGGCCGTGGTCTCCCTGCTTGTCAGCACTGCAGTGTTTGCCCACTTGAAGCCCCCCTTCCTCTCCTCCCCATCCCTGGATCTGGTGACAGCAGTTCTGTACTCCGTGGTGCCTCCAGCAGTGAACCCCTTCATCTACAGCATGAGGAACCAGCAGCTCAAGGATGCAGTGTGGAAACTGATAACTGGATGCTTTCAGAAGCATTAAACTGCTTGTCGTCTTCTGCAAATCACTCCTAATGGAACTCATTGCAGGTTGGTTTTGGTTGGGAGTTTGGGGTATTTTTGCTTTGTTTTCTATATTATAATACTGTCCACAAACAAACATCATTATTTGTGCCATTTCCAGTTATGTATTTATCCACCTTCTGTGTGACCCAGAGACTGTGTAAAGGAGGAGCCACCCTCCCTCTCTGTTTTAACAAAATAAAGGACCTTCCAATTAATTGTTTGCCTGAGATCCTTCCTTTGAGACCTTCTCTAGAGCTGCAGGGGCAGATCCTGCGTGCAGAGCTGGAGGGGAAAAGGTCCCGGCACCGGAGCACTGTCAAGGAGCACCAGCGCTTGGTCTTCCCAGAGCTGCTCCCTTTCCACTTCAGCGCTCTCCTTCTTAGCTCCTCTCTTGGTATAAGGCTTGAGTGCTCTTGAAGCTTGGTGACAGTTTTGTGGTGTGGTGGTCCTGTGGCTGCAGGCAGGGACAGGGAATGAGCACTTCTGTGACAGAGCTGGCCTCCAAAACAGCATTTCCATCCTAACGAGGGGATCGTGTCAGGGCAGTGCCTGAAGGCTCAGGTCTTGTCCCAAAATGCCTCTCAAGCACACGGCCAGTAACGTGCCCAGGAGAAGGAACATCAGTGAAGAGCAAACGTGAGTGAGTGCGCAGAGTGGGAGCACACAGCAGTGTCCTTGCACAGCCAGGCTCCTGGGAGGGACATGAAGGTCTGGGGGGTGCTGGGATAAACCTGAGTGAGCACAAATGCCATCAGCTGTTCCTAGAGGTGCCTTGAAGGCCTGTGGGACAGTGTCTGGAGGTCAGTGCACGTAGAGAGGGTCCCGGTTGGAGGTAAAACAGAACTGATTTTCTTTTCAGTTAAGCCTCTTGTAACTCTCTGAAGCTGCGTATGTTGCATATGCAATATGAACTGTTGCGTATTCCTTTTGGTTATGCCCTGGTCTGGTGTCAGTTTTATCTTGCAGGCGGTGGGCATCTAGGTACCTAGGGCATCTAATACCCTTTTGGTATTTATCTGTTGCTATTAAGCAGCAGGTTGTTGGACCTTGTCGTTTTCCTTGTATACTCTTGTATACTTTCCTTGTATACCCAGTAGTTTTCCTTGTATACTCTGTATTTATCCACCGCTTTCTGCTTGCAACTTGTTTTCTGCAGGCCGCTGATAAATATCTTCTTTAGACCCTTCTTGACGTCTGTAGATGGCTCTGGTCCTTTCCAGCAACGTTAACCCAGTTACGGTTATTCAGTGATAACAACGTGTCAGTACCGATTCCTTTCGTGGTGGGAAATACATTGCTGGGCTTGCACGGATTGTGCTGTTCAGGATTTAATCCTTGTAATCGCTGGGTTACACCTCAGGCCTCTGGATACGTGTGTCTTGCTCAAACCGATGGTGAAATGAGTTGCAAGCGCAGATCGAGCTTTTTTTTTAATCTTTTGTACTGTGTAGCAAGTAACTGTGCCTCAGAGGCACTGAGAACTGACAAACTGGTTATTTAATCTTCCCAATGCTCTGACCTACATCACAGTGGGCTGATGGCCTTCAGTGAAATGGGCTTTAGAGTGTCCTTGTTCTTTACCTTGGATCATGGAAGGGTCACGTTTTGGGGCAGCAAACCTGTCCTGCTACATCCAGTCTTTAACAGGATGAGAATTTTTTGTCAATTTGAAAGCGTATATGCTATAGCCAGGATCATCAAAGCAATGTTACGAACAGTAGGAGGCAGCACTGGAGCATTTCAGAATTACGTTCTTTGTAAGTAATCCCGGAACTGAAAAAAAACAACCACTTTATGCTCCAGATCTAGCAACTGACACGGGATTATCCAACAGATAACTAGTCCAAGAAGGCAGCTAGATAAAGTCATAGGGAGATCTGAAAACAAAAGGGAGTCAGACTGCCATCCGCGCGTGCCGTCTGTAAGCAGTATGTGGGTCGCACTCCTAGAAATCGCATAAATGTACATTTCTGAACAGAAATGAAAACGACAATATTCCTACAATACACCAAAACCAGGTACCAGTGCGGAAGCGCACACTTCTATATACAATTCAACCAAGCTTTAACGTAAAGTGTTCTGCACAAGATTGAGAATCACAGAACAGTTCGGGTTGGAAGGGACCTTACAGACCATTCAGTGCCACCCCCCTGCCCTGGGCAGGGACACCTCTGCTGCGTGAAAAGGGACAAAGCGGTTTTGGCAGAAGATAAACCCCCTTGCGTTCTGACACTCCTCACCCAGGTGGGAGGCCGGGTGCGGCTGGGTTTAAATTCCGAGCGATGCCCAATTCGCCACCATCAGTCCAGTCGCGTTTAGTATGTATTAAACTGTTACGGTTTGGATACACGAACAGTGGACTGCACCTTCAGTCTAGTCGTGCTCCTGAACTAGCACGGCCACTCTCGAGTCTTTGGTCACGTTCAGCGAGAAACCGAAACGACCGGCTACTTAAACAGTGCAGTTTATTTAAACAACAGATATAGAGGTTCTTAGGGTTGCCGGTGATAAATACGCTGTCTGCAAAGCACGTGCAAATAAAGGTGGTGTTAAGCACACAACACACGCAACAAAGTTATAAACAATACAGCCTGGCTATAAATGCAGGAGAGAGATTCTCTAGAGAGATTTCTAAGTTCCCCGAGGACACACTCGGTATATTCTGAGTCTTACCCAAAGGCGTCCCTATGGGGGGGAAGAAAGGCCCAGCCCGTCGACTGGTCCCGGACGTCACTGATGGAGTTCTCCTTGACTGGTTCGTGATGGTGTCTTCCCCGATATCCCCCCTCTCTCGGGCTATTTTTATACTATTTTTTTATCTTCAACGTGGAGTTTGAGTGACTTTAGTCATTAATACTTTTACTAGGATTGGTGTACTCAAGGAGGAGTGGTCTCACCTTGGAAGCGGGTAGCCTCCGGGATGGAGGCGTGTTTTGGTACATTGTAATGAGCAAAGTTCGCACAAAGGACACCATTTCATCAAAATTTGACGAAATGTTGGCTCAGGGTAGAGAGTAGGCAGCTTATCAGTTCCGTAGCAGCATCTCGTTCCCGTATCTGCTCTTCGTCACAAGGCAAGGCCACGGAATGATCGCGTTCCGTTCCATTCCTCCTGTAGCTTCGCAAGCAACCTTGTATACGGAACCGCAGATGTCGCATTCTTCGCATGCCAGCTGTGGCTGTATTCTACCTCAGAAGCCTTTTGATTTTATAACTTTCCTTAATGTCTAAACAATGCTATATTTAGGCCATTTTAGTAATTACTCAACAATGTGCCGCCGCCTCCCGGCACTCGCTTCCTCACCCCCCTTCCGGAGCCAAACTGCTCAAAACTCATCCCTCAGATGGCATTAAAAAAATGACTCAGCGCTGCAACAGCCACCTCTGGTTCTTTTTTGAAAAGGAAACAGCCGCCAGGTTTTGTTGGTTAAAAACTCCCCGTCCTCCCAGCTGGCAGGGCTGCCGCTGACTCCGGACTTCCTGGGAGGCCCGTCTTCGTTTTCGGAAGGCAGCCGCTTTCCCTTGGGAATCCTTAAGGGCTAGATAAAAACGTTACTTTGAGGTTCCTTTGGAAAAATACAAGCCTTGAGAAGCCAAAGGAGAACGTTGCCACCCGCCTTCTGCTCTGGGGAAAGGAGCTGATGGAGGCCCAGACCTGAGCATTGGTCCTTTCCAGAGAAAAACAGAACCAAAATACAGACTTTTATTTTTTCCCCTCTACTGGACATGAAGATTCATCAAAAATTAAATGAAGTCATGAAAATGTGGTGGCCCGGAAACAAAAAAAAAAAAAAAAAAATAATCAGCCTTTTTTATACTTTCGGTAGAGACAAGACGCCTTTCTTTCCATTTCCTCCCTTCAACTAATCAAACGCCCACATGAGATTCCATCGCCCCAAAGCTGTTTAAAAGGGCCCCGGGAGCTCTTCGAAAGGGTGGCGAAGCCACAAAAGCCCCCGCATTCCGCTGACCTCCTCCCATAACACCTGGGAACTGACACCAAACCAACCACGAGGCCAGTTTTTACCATTTTTCTTAAAAACGCCCACCTTTTTCTCCACATCCGGGCAGCGGCTGGGCTTTGAGGATTCAAGAAGACGCGGTCGCCCCCGCTCTAAAAAGAGAGGGAATGGGGGAAATGACCCCAAAAGGGTCATCCTATTTAACAACGTGTTTCCCTGCTGTTGGTGCGCAGCGTTTAAGATCTGGACTGCAGCGCCCTTTTGGTAGAGATAAGGTTAGTTTTCGTGTGTGGATTTTCGTTTACTTCTTAAATTTGGTTGGTGAGTTTTCAAGTTCTTGCCCCGCTCCAGCTTTTTGCGCGATCATTAAAGGCTTTAAAACTCGTTGCGCTGGTTCCGGGGCAGCAGAATCGGGGTGGTTAAAGGTGTTGGGTGGCCGTGAGGCGTCTCGGTCCTATTTCAAGCACCGGTTGCGTGTTTATTTTATTAATTGGTGCTTATTTGCATAAATTAACGCGGCGGTTGGGAGGGAACGTGGAGAGTTTGATTAGTTGAAGGGAGGAAATGGAAAGAAAGGCGTCTTGTCTCTACCGATGGTATAAAAAAGGCTGATTTTTTGTTTTGTTTTGTTTCTGGGCCACCACATTTTCATGGCTTCGTTTAATTTTTGCTGAATCTTCATGTCCAGTAGAGGGGAAAAAAAAAAAATCTCTATTTTGGTTCTGTTTTTCTCTTGAAAGGACCAATGCTCAGGTCTGGGCCTCCATCAGCTCCTTTCCCCAGAGCAGAAGGCGGGTGGCAACGTTCTCCTTTGGCTTCTCAAGGCTTGTATTTTTCCAAAGAAACCTCACAGTTGTTGGGGGATACGGCGGGTCCGTAGACCCCTTGACAGAAGAGACAGAGATTGCAGTGTACCCATAAGAAGGCCGCGAGTTGCGTCATGTAAGGACAATGGAAGAAAAAGGAGAAAGAAGAAGATTGCTTCAGAGAACAAGGAGGAACTAGGCTGTGAGAAAGCCGGATTTTGAGCAGTGTGAACAGGATTTCAATAACCAGTCGCATTGTAGCTACGAGCGCGTGTGCTATGTAACCGAACCAAATGAAAGCATAGAAAGAACTCGTGAACGGAGCGTGAACAAGATTAGCTATATAAGAAAGCCAAGTTTACAATAAAGAGAGAGCTTAACTTAACTCTTCAAGGAGAGTCTTGTCGTTTGTCCGTCCCGACTGAAACGACAAGTGTACATCTCAAAACTGTTGCAAGGTTCCCCTTGGGCCGAGGGTTTGGTCTGTGTCCTTACCAGGAGTATCAACGCTAGCGTGCTTCAGATCCCAAGTCAGAGAAAACAAGGGTCTGGGACTGGTGAAAATATCGTTGGTGGGACAGAATTTGGAACGTCGTCCCTTGGCTCAATAAGACGCAAGGGATTTCCAACAACTAGGAGAGACTCTGACAGCTGGCTGTATGAGAAGGAATATGACACGACCTGGAAAGCAGGAGCCGGGGTCTCCCTCCAGCTGTGCCAGCGCAAACGGCCTTGGGCTGCGCTGGAAGGGACCTGCCCAGGCCCTGGGAATTCCCGATGCTGCAGCCGTGGGCAAGGGCTGCTCACCTGCCCCCGCGCTGCCCAGCCTCCGAGGGTCCCAGCGTCGTCAGAGCCCACGCAGAGGGCATGGCCCGTCCCAGCAGAGCTGGGTGCTCTCGAGGAGCTGCCTTGGCTCAGGTGCCACCAGCAGGAAAGGCTCCAGCCCTGCCCACAGACTGCCATGACCCTCTTGGTGTCAGCGGGAGCTGTCGATTGCTTTTCGGAGTTGTAGCCGGGTTTGCTGTGGGGCTTTGCCTTTGGGTCTATGTTATGGCTGCTCACCTCCAAACCCGTAAGAGCTGTTGTACGATGAGAGCGTAAGGAATGGAGGAGGGTGAGGGGTGGGCGGCTCAAAGGCCTGCAGGGCGCTGCCTGGAGCCTGGGCTGGCACTTGCACGTGAGGACGGGCTGGGTTTTTCCTTGGCATTTCCATCCGTCCAGACCTCTTTGGGAAGGACGGGCACCACTTGCCCCCGCGTCCCACAGACAGGCTGCAACGCCTTGGGTAAAACCCACTTGTTAAATAGCCAACAAACTGCCTTCCACCAGTTTCTGTGAGCATTCCTGCCCTGGCAATAACCCACCAGGACTGTCAAGGGCTGTCGTAACTCCATCTGCTGCCGTGGCAGAGATGGGCAATGCTCTTCCTGCCTTAGAGCTGGAGGGGGCACAAGCATCCCGGGGAGCCCTGCCACACACCATGGTCTCAACTGGTGTGCTGGCCACTGGAGAAATGTCCCTGGGCACTGGGGAGCACCGCGTGCTGTACAGATGCAGAGCGAGAGCAGAGACCAGACAGGGATGGCCATGAGATGTGAGGTGAACATCAGCTCCTGCAGGAAATAGCTGGAGAAGAACGTTCTGGAGGGGTGTGAGTCACTGCCAGGCATGAGGGGATGGTCAGGAAGAGCCGCTGAAGACAGGGATAATGTGTGAGGCGGGTGGTGGCTGGAGCCTGAGCCGGTGCCTGCGCTGCCCCTTTCCAGGCTGGAGCTGTGGGAGCTGAGCCCTGCCAGCGGAGCAGCGCCGAGCCCAAAGGCCGCCTGCACCGAGTAAGGAGCTTCTGGGGGCCCAGGGAGGCGCAGGGACGGGGTCTGTGCAGGGGGGGCCTTGGCCGGGCTGTGTGCTCAGGGCCCCATGGGGCAGGGAGCAGGGCCGCTCACCCCTGCCCTCTCTGCTCCGCCAGATCCAGAAAACCATGCGAAACACCAAAATGATGAAGATACAGAAGTACAGGAGCCTCCAGCTGCAGGCACTGGGGCGTCAGTGCTGGTGGGTGCTGGTGGCCAAGGAGCTGCCGAGGTCCAGCCAGTTCCTGCTGGGGATGTGCCCATTGTTCTGCTGGGCTGGGCAGGGCAGGACCAATGCACTTTTCTGCTTGCCTCTTGTCTTAGGATGTTAGAACTTGCACTGGAGGCTGCGGACGAGGCTGCCAGGAATATAAACATAGAAGAAGAAATGGAGGTTGACAAGAAGGAGGAAGTGGAAGAGATGGAGGTGGATGTGGCTGAGGAGGAGGAGATGGAGGTGGATGTGGAGGCGGAGGAGGCGATGGACGTGGACCCGCCATCAGGAGGACAGGCACGTGCTCCCCATGCGCTGCCCGCAGGGAGGGAGGGTCTCCTGCCACCGGGATGGGGCTGGGGCTGGGGCTGGGGCTGGGCTGGGTGGTCCCCGCTGCAGGGACACGGCGCCCGCTGCCCTCCTGCTGGCGGCACAACGGCCCCCAGCGCGCTGCCCTGAGCCCCGCTCCGCTTTGGGCCGGGAGCGGTTTCTTAGGGCCGGGACAGGCAAGTGTAAGCCCGAGCCCAGGCGGGGCTCAGCGCTGGCGGCAGAGTCCCGCTGTCCCCAGCGTGTCCCAGGGCTGTGGCCATCGAATGCCCGTCAGGGCGAAGCCCGACCCGAAGCAGCTGCTGCCGCTGAGCCGGCTCGGGAAGCCCCAGCTCTGCTCGGCGAGGCGCTGCTCGTTAGCCAAACGCCCGTGCTGCTGGCTTTTCTTCCAGGGGCAGCAGACCAGTGGGAGTTCCAGACAACGTTCCGGAGCTACGAAGAGGAAGAGATGTATATAGTTGTATTTCTATAGTTGTTATATTTCTATAGTTTTTATGTTGTTGTATTTCTCTAGTTGTGTTTTGTAGTTACTTGTGTTTTTGTCAGTAGTTGTAGGTAGTTGTGTTGTTGTTAATAAAGAGTTGTGTTCCTGTTTTTCACCCCCAAGCTCTGTGTGCATTTCTTGGGAGCCGCGGCGTTTGCAGAGTTGTGGTTCCAGTGTGTCGGGGATGGCGGGGCTGGGGGCGGCTGGGGGTGGTGGCACGGCCGCCCCGGGGGCAGGGGGTCCCTGTGCACAGCCGGGGCCCCAGGTGGAGGGGGCAGCGCAGGCTGCGGGGGGGAGGCTGCGGGGGGCTTTGGGGAGAGGGAGCTGGTGCAGGGGTGCGGTGGGCGCAGGGTGTCGGGGTGCGGGGAGCCGTGGGTGCCGGCAGAGTGGCGAGGGGGGGCGATGCCGTGCGGGCCGGGGGTGCGGGATGCGGGGAGCCGCGGGGGGCCGGGGCTGCGGGCACGGGGCTGCCGCCGGGCGCTCGGGAGCCGCGGCGCCGCCCGCTCCTTCATTAGCCGCGGCTCATTAGCGGCTCATTAGCGGCGGCCGGGGAGCGCTGCCGGCCGTGGGGGTGCGGGCAGCGGCAGCGGCGGGGCTGGAGCCTGATCCCGATCGCGATGGTGTCGGGCTGGGTCGGCGTCGGGACAGGGCCGTGCTGCTGCTGGCCCTGGGGGAGGCTGCCCGGGCGGGGGTCGGGCTGTGGGGTGCCCGGGGGGGGCTGTGGGGTGCCGGGCTGGGGAGGGGCCGCTGCCTGGGGTGCGGAGGCGGGGGGCGATGCGGGGTCCCCTCTCTCTGGGGCTGGGTCGGGGCTGTGCGTGGGTGTCCGGTGGGTGTCGGCTGCCGGTGCCGAGCTGTCCGAGCCCCCCCGGCTGTCCCTGCCCTGGGTCCCGGGCCGGGGGTGCCGGTGCTGGGTGTGGGCGGCCCCGGCTGCCCCCGCATGGGCTCCCTGCCCCGGCGGAGCTCCGCAAAAGGGGGCGAGCAGAAGGGTGGGACTAAACTGTTTGCGGGGGTGAATGGAGGCAGCTCTGTGTCCCCAGCGGCGAGTTGCGGGGAGGGCAAAGGAGTTGCGAGGAACTGCAGGGAGCAACGGAGGGAAAGCCCCGGTGCCTTGGCTCGGAGGAAAGGTGCCAGGGCAAGGCGGGGGCCGAGTGCCCGGTGGGTCAGGCTTCCCAAGCTGCTGCCGAGCCCCCCGCGGGCTGGGACGGAAGGCATCGCCCTCAGCGGTGGGGTGGAGGCTGCGGGACGCGCTCCTTGGTGCCAGCCCCGCTGGCTGGCATGTGTCAGGGCTGAGGCGGGCGGGGGGCAGCCGGGACGGGGCGGGACGGGGCGGGGGGTGGCGGCGGGTCGGGCTCTCAGCGAGCCGGGACGAGGAGCCGCTGGGGCTGCCGAGGCAAGCGGAGGGTCGCCAGCCCTGCCGCCTGCCCCAGCCAAAATGTGGAGCTTTGGTTGCTGCCAGAAGGGGAAAACACTTCAGCAAAACTCTTTTGCTCAAGGAGAATGGAAAACATACTACTACTCTTTTCTTTTTTTTTTTCTTTTAATTTTTATTGATATTGTGCACGCATTCTTCTGCCAGCAAACCTGCCGAGGGGAGGCTGGCCGTGACCTGCTCTTCATTCCCCCTTCTCCACGGGACAGGCTGGCTCGGGATGAAAACTCTCTCTGGGCTGAGGCCCCAGAGATGCAGAATCCCCCCCCGGGTCGGTGCCGGGAGTGGGGTTGCTGCCCACTGGCGAAAGGAGCAGGTGAGGGAGGAGGAGGGAAGAGCTTACTATGGGGATTATTCTTCTGACATATTTCACGTTTGTTTACAACACTTTCTGCAATACTGGTCATTCCCACTCCCAGAGCATAAGTCTTAGTATTATCTATTAAAGCCTCCATTCCCCAACCAGTTTCTTCGTGGGCTTTCTCTAAAATGTCTCGCGTAAGATTCTCGGGTAATATCACACGCTGATCCCTGGTCATGCACCATCTGTTTTCATCCTTATCAGACGTTAACAACTTAGCTAATTGTTCATCCCCTTCTGTAGACTTGGGAGGCTGACTTAAATGGTGGTATCTTTCAGGCCACGTCCCGAGGCTTTTCTTTTCTGCGGCTTGCCTAGCAGTCCGATCTGCCTTTTGGTTTCCTGTAAGGATGAAAGTGTTGCCGAATTGATAAGCCTTACAGTGCCTTACAGCAATTTGTTTAGGCAATTTGCACCACTTCTAGTAACTTCTTTATTAAATTTCCACATTTAACTGGTGTTCCTTGAGCAGAGAGGGGATCTCTTTCCTTCCACCGTGCCCCGTGGGCATGTAACACCCCGAAAGCATCTTTCGAGTCAGTCCCTATGTTTGCAATTTTCCCAGCTGCTATTTCCAAAGCTCTGATTAAGGCAATTAATTCTGCTTTTTGTGCTGCAGTTCCTGGAGGGAGTGCTTCTGCCTCTCTAACTGCTGCTTCCAGGGTTACAGCATATCCTGCCTTCCTAGTTCCGCTACCAACAAAACTCCTCCCGTCCACAACTAGATTAATTTCTGCTGAGTCTGTAGGATCACCCTTTAAATCAGCTCGGCTAGAATCAACTTGGGCAACTGGTGCCAAACAATCATGTTCTAATTAGGTCTCGCCCGGTAAAGGTAACAAGGTTGCTGGGGTCAGTACCAAAATCACTTTTAATCCCACCTCATCCCGTTCTAAGAAAACAGCTTGATATTTCATCCCTCGGCCAGGGGCCAGCCAATGCCCCCCCTTTGGCTCTAAAACAGCAGCCACCACATGTGGGTCCTGAATGATCAGCTTCTGTCCCAGGGTTAACTTCTGTTCCTCTCCTACGAGCTCTATTACGGTCGCCGCCACCGCCCGCAAACAAGAAAGCCAACCTTTACTTACTAGGTCCAGCTGCTTGGAATAATATCCTACCGGTCGTTTCCAGGAGCCGGTCTTCTGAATCAGTGCTCCCAAAGCAATACGTTGTTTCTCGTAAACAAATAACTCGAAAGGTTTTTCCAGCTTTGGGAGTCCGAGAGCCGGGGCAGCCATGAGCGCGCGTTTCAATTGAACACACGATTGTACATTTCCAGGTCCCTCAATAGCTTCATACAAGGGTTTCCGCGAACAAGCCGAAATTAATGATCCACATCCAGCCATTCCCAAAAATGCTCTCAGCTCCTGTTTAGAGCCTGGTTCAGGTATTGGACGGATTGCTTCTTCCCGCTCCATTCCCAGGCTCCCTTCTCCCTGCGTGATCGTAAAACCCAGACAGACAACATTTTGTTGCACCACTCGAGCCTTCTCCTGAGATACTCGCTATCCAGCTGCTCCTAGAAAATTCAAGGGATCAACTGTATATTGCACAAAATGGGGTTTTGTCTGTGTCCCCAGAAGAACATCATCCACCTACCGTAACAAGGTCACCGTCACACTTTCCTTCTGCCAGTTCTCTAATTCTTTAGCCAGCTGATTGCCGAAAATCGCGGGACAATCCTTAAATCGTTGCGGTAGTACAGTCCAACAGAATTGTGTTTTCCGTCCCTTAGTGGGACTTTCCCACTCAAAGGCAAACAACTCCTGACTTCCTTCTTCTGGTGGGATACAAAAGAAAGCATCCTTTAAATCCAACGCAGTAAACCATTGTGGTGGACTCCGGCTGCGATGAGCACGAAATCGCTTATTGCTTCTCAAGCCTCGGCTTTTATACCCGAGCTCTAAAGCTCTCAAACTTTCCGTGCACCTGCTGGGCAAGTAAACACAGATTTCGGATCACTAACCCGGTCGCCTTAGTCAGCTCCCACCAAGAGAAGCAGGCGAAGCTGTTTTCTTGTTCCATGGTTAGATCGAACCAGTTCCTCTTCGGTCCATCCGTATCGCCATCTGCGTCCCTGTTTCGGTGTGCTCTGCTCGCTGCGTCCTTGGCCGTACGCAGGCCTCTGCTCGTAGATCTGCCGCTCCCTTCCCTTCCTCCCGAGGCCGCAGCACTCGCAGTGTCCCGCGTTTGCTGTCCCCTGCCGCGGCTGCAGCTTCCTGCTGGGAGAAGGGGCTGCGTATAATCCTCATGTATTTTATATCGGGATCGGGATCAATACTGGGTTCTTTAGTGCTATTAATGTCAATTATCCAGTCTGATTCTATTAAATCTGTTTCAGGTTCAACCCTCGGGTTTCCTGGTTTTTCCCGACTCCCCTTCCCGGGTGGGGAGGGGTCATCGAGTGAGAGAATAATTTTCTGAATGACAATCAATTGTTGCGGGTTCTTCAAACCGGAACATCCAGCCAGAGGCGCCTACGCCCCTGACAGGCTTTCGGGGTGTTTCTGTTGTCCCCGGCGTCACCTCTCCCTTTTTCTCCTCGGCACCACGTTTCCCCTTGACCAGGCCGTGCCCGCAAACAGCCCCTCATTTTCAAAGCCTTTGAGCTGCGGCGTTTTGCAGCTTCATTAGATTTCGCTTCTTTTCCTAGTTCTGTTGAGGAGAGAAGATGGCCTGCCCGCAAAACCTCTCACGTCTTTGGTCTAACGCTGCCCATCTGCAGAGAGAAAGTAACCCCAGCTGCAGGTAGCCCACAGCAGGCACCTCGAGGGGTGGCCACAGCCCTGGGACACAGGGAACGAGGGACATGCTGTGCAGAAATTCTTGAGCTCCAACTTCTGGAAGGCCTTGCCACATGAACTGCTCTGTGTTGCAGGCTGTGGGCAGCGGCTCAAGCTAGGGCCTCACCTCCCTCCGTCTTTCTCTCCATCCCAGCCTGGTTCCCAGGACAGTTCCAGCCCTTCAGGACCACCAGCGCTCACCCCACGCCTCCACAGCCGGCCCCTCTCTCCCAGGCGTCCTTCTCTCCCGGCTGGCCAAACCAGAGCTCCCTCCTGTCCCCTGCCAGACGGCCAGCGCAGAGAGGGAAGCGCTGGCTGCAAGCAGCTGGATCTGCTCCTGAGCAGCTCGGCTGCCGCTGTGAGCAGCCAGCCCCTCGGACCCTCTGTGCAGCCACGTCAGCACCAGAAAATACCAGCGGCCAAAGAGGGAAGAGCTCTAAAACGGAAAAGGGGGTCAAGCTGAGCCAAAACCCAGCATCTGTGGTGCGGCAGCTCCTTGCAGTTCCTGCCGGTTGGCGAGGATGCCTGCTTTGCTTCCCCGAATCACAGAGGAGCTGAGGTGGGAAGGGGCCGGTGGAGATGACCTCTCCAAGCTGGGCCAGCAAGAGCGGGTGGACACAGGTCTGTCCAAACGGGCCTGCAGGCAGGTCCCCCCAGGCCGGTGCGCAGCAGCCGGGCGGTGGCATGGCAGCACAGTGATACAACAGGATGACGGCGCGGCGACGCAGTGAGTCACAACGCGGCAACGCGACGACGCAACAATGCGCGAGTGCTCTATATAGCCGCTGGCTGGGGACTGGCGGGGGTGACTACAGCTGGGTGCCTCTGTAGCGAGAGGTGCCAGCGCAAGGTCACAGTTCCAGGAGAAGTCTTGGAAGGAGCCATGGAGCACGGTCTCACTGCTGGCGTCCGAAAGGCAGACGCGCTGGCGAGAGCACTGCAAATGAGGAGAGATGTGAGCAGTGGGCCGATGGAGAGGGCTCAGCCTGGGAGCCTGGGACACGGGGGTTGCTCCGGGGCCTCGGCACGTGCCCTTTTTGCAAGCGCCGTGCGGGAGGCTTCCTGAGCTAGCGCCTGAGTGTCTCTGTCTTCCTAGCTCGGGCACATAAGACAGCACCTGGGAGAAGGCTCCATTGTGCTGAGGGACCCTGAGCTGCTGGTGGACCTCCCGCTCGGGGTGAAGATCCCTGTGGTGCGCGGCTCCAAGCCTGTCTACTGCCGAGCAAAGCTGGGGGAAAAGGTAAGGGCAGTAGGAAGGGGTAGAAAAGCTCTCCCCTTTTACGGGGTCCCCGTCCTTCGGAGAAGTCCTTGTGGCCACCTGCGCTACGGCGGGGGCTGCAGCCCTTCAGTCGGACAGGGCTTGGGAGTCGAGGGAAGCTCCTGGCGCCGTGGTGCCGAGAGAAAGGAGGACGTGCCCATAGCAGAGCTGCACGCTGCCTAGAGCCGGATGGAGAAGAGCGTTGGTGTCAGGCCTTCAAACTCCCTTTGCCTTTCCACACGGACAGCTTGGCACCTCTGGGGAGCACAAGCCCACTGGTGCCATCAGAGTGAATTGCCAGAGGAGAAGACGTGGCTGTAGGCAACATTTCAGCTGAGCTCCTCACAGGTGCAGCAGTGGGTGCAGCTCTTGCATTCCTACAGCCAGAGGGGATAGCCACCAGACAGGAGGATGTAGGCACAGGGTTTCTCCTCCGTTGGAGGGTCTCCGAAGTAGAGAGATCTTTCCTCGGGGTGGGAAGTAAGCCAGGAATTAGGCTATACCTCGCAGGTTTGGAAATGCCACCCTGTGTGCGTGAGGAGCTCGGGAGTGCCTTCCTCCCTGCTGCTCTCTCCTGGCCCGTTCATACTCTGGAACATTGTTCTTACAGCTTCAACGGCCCTCAGGCTTTTACGACCTGGGAGATCCCCACTGTCGCCTGCTGCGCACGGAGTACAACAGCCTGCACGACCCGTATCTGCAGGACTATCACAACCGCAAAAACAACTTCCAGAGGCTGCGGAGGCAGGGCCTGGTCACCCGTGATGGCAGAGTAGGTTTGGACGTCATGGGGCCCATAGAAGCGGTTCCCTGGGAGCAGGGATGCCCCTCCTGCAGAGGAGCAGCTCCCCTCGGCTGGGCTGGGGCTGTTTCGGGGAAGGCAGTCTGCTGGCTTGACTGTTCTTGGGGGTTTCTCCCCTCCTCTCTCCATAGGTGGTCTGCACTCTGAAGGAGTTCAACGAGTACAGGCAGTACCTGACCACGCTCAAGCTGCGCGCCGAGCAGATGTCCAGGCAAGAAGAGGTAGGCAAAGCCGAGCGTTGGTGGGCACCGGTCAGCGGCACGGTGCCGAGGGCTGGGGCTTCACTTGCTGCCTGCTGGGGAGGCGGTCGGTGCAGAAGAGGTGAGGGCTGTGCTGGGGGGGCCGGGCGGTGTGGCGGGGAAAGGACTACGGGGCTCGGAGCTGAGCCTGCGCAGGGTGCTGGGGTGGGCACGGGCAGGAAGGCGACGTGCAGCCACGCAGAGTGCCGAGGGAAGCCCTTCTCTTCTGCCCTCATCGCACGGCTGAAGCGGAGCCCTGGCCTGCGCCCACGGGACGCCTCAGCACGCAGGGCTGCGAGCGCTTGTCCAGGCAACAGCGAGCCACAACCTGGTGTCTCCTCCTTAGGAAAGGCTTCGGCAACACATGAGCAAGTTGAAGGATGCCCCCAGACGACCGGGAGCCATCAACACTTCTTGCCTGGGCGAGCGGCTGCTGCAGCCTCGAAGACCAGCTTGCCCACCCCCACCCAAGAGCTCCCTGAAATCAGGGCGACGCAGAAGAGCGAAAGCAGATCTGGAGGAAGGCCACACCTTCTCCCAATACGAGTGGGGACGGGAAGAGGCCAAGCTGGCCGGGAGGGTCAGCAGCGATGCTGACTCTGAGACACCTTTAGGCAGCACTTTGAGTGTGAGGACCAGGTCACGTTGCACGGTCGACTCTGCGTCGGAGCGGTTCTGTCAATGTGGGCCTGCCCTGTCCCCCGAACTGAGTTTTGGAAGGCGTGTCACAAAACCACGCGCACCACGAGAGGGAAAGCCGTGCTGTCCCGCTAAGGACGCCCTCCCCTCCATGGGCGCGCAGTGGTCCCGACAGCCCGTCCCTCCAGCAGGTCCCAAGCCCCCTGCCCAGACAGGAGCCCGGCGCAGATCACTGCGTGTAAAGCCTGTCGGAGGCGAGCCCCAGCCGCCCGCGTCAGAAAGGAGGGGGTTCGCGGGAAGGCTTGTGGCCCATGACCTGAGGAGGTGTGCGGCAAGCAAGGTGTAGAGCCCCTGGGCAGCAGACACAGACCTCACCCGCTTGCGTTGCAATAAAGAGTTTACTCCCACGTCTTTGCTTGTGCCTTCCTTCCTTCCGGCCAGGCCATACTGCGTCTGTCTGGGCATCTTCCCTGCAATGTTCTCCCTCCTCTTCCTCCCTCCCAATCCCTGGGACAGGCAAAGACCCAGCTTTTGACTCGATTGGGAAGCCTTGCGGCCGGGCTATCGGAGGGGCTGCTCCAGCTCTGTTAAGCCTGGGTTCTGGCGGTCTTTGTGTCGAGATCCTTTCTCCAGGGCACCGAGTAGGGGGGAACGCTTCTCCCTTGTACCTTTGCTGCTCCTCTTCCACCTGAAGCAGGCCTTTCTCCAGGGCTTCTGTGGCTTCTTCCCACCTGCCTGCGAGGCAGCCCTGCAGAAGAAAGCGAATGTTTAGTCCAGTTCTTCCAGCTGAAGCCCGGCAATGCTCTCCTACGCTCCTACCCTTCGTTTCCTAGCTCTGCTTTAGCCGTGAAGCAGAACAAAAAGCACAGAGCCAGCATTCTTGCCTTCCAAAACGCTGTGTAATTCTATTTCACAGACAGCCCTAAAACGGAACAGGGAGCAAAGCCCTCTCCTGAGAGCCGGGACAAAATGTTCCCCCGCAAGAAAGCACTCCTGCCCCGAACTCCAATCCTGCATTTCTGGGACCGCTGGCTGCTCTGAGAGCGGCAACTGGGCAGAACAGGGGCGGGCAAACTCGCAGCGCTTCTTGAAACCCTCCGGGAGCACAATCTTGCTTTCCCCTGCCATGGCTCGGGGCTCCGCCGCCCGCAACCCCCATGGCCGGCAGCGCTCCCCGACCGCCTCCGCGGGGAGGGCACCACGCCCCGGCCGCCGCTAATGAGGCGCTAATGAGGCGCGGGTAATGAGGGGGCGGGCGGGGCCGCGGCTCCCGAGCGCCCGGCGGCAGCCCCGTGCCCGCAGCCCCGGCCCCCCGCGGCTCCCCGCATCCCGCACCCCCGGCCCGCACGGCATCGCCCCCCCTCGCCACTCTGCCGGCACCCACGGCTCCCCGCACCCCGACACCCTGCACCCACGGGCCCCACCGCAGCCCTGCACCAGCTCCCTCTCCCCAAAGCCCCCTGCAGCCTGCGCTGCCCCCTCCACCTGGGGCCCCGGCTGTGCACAGGGACCCCCTGCCCCCGGGGCGGCCGTGCCACCACCCCCAGCCGCCCCCAGCCCCGCCATCCCCGACACACTGGAACCACAACTCTGCAAACGCCGCGGGTGCCCAAACAAAGGCAAAGAGAACTTGGGTGTGAAAAACATGAACACAACTCTTTATTAACAACAACACAACTACCTACAACTACTGACAAAAACACCAGTAACTTCAAAACGCAACTATAAATACAACTATATACATACAACTATACAAACACTATAGAAACACAACAACTGTAGAAATATAATAACTATATACATCTCTTCCTCTTGACAGCTCCGGAACGTTGTCTGGAACTCCCACTGGTCTGCTGCCCCTGGAAGAAAAGCCAGCGGCACGGCCGTTTGGCTAACGAGCAGCGCCTCGCCGAGCAGAGCTGGGGCTTCCCGAGCCGGCTCAGCGGCAGCAGCTGCTTCGGGTCGGGCTTCGCCCTGACGGGCATTCGATGGCCACAGCCCTGGGACACGCTGGGGACAGCGGGACTCTGCCGCCAGCGCTGAGCCCCGCCTGGGCTCGGGCTTACACTTGCCTGTCCCGGCCCTAAGAAACCGCTCCCGGCCCAAAGCGGAGGGGGGCTCAGGGCAGCGCGCTGGGGGCCGTTGTGCCGCCAGCAGGAGGGCAGCGGGCGCCGTGTCCCTGCAGCGGGGACCACCCAGCCCAGCCCCAGCCCCAGCCCCATCCCGGTGGCAGGAGACCCTCCCTCCCTGCGGGCAGTGCATGGGGAGCACGTGCCTGTCCTCCTGATGGCGGGTCCACATCCATCGCCTCCTCCTCCTCCCCGTCCACCTCCATCTCTTCCAATTCCTCCTTCTCGTCAACCTCCATGTCTTCCCCTCTCTTCAGACTCCCGGCAGCCTCGTCCGAAGCCTCCAGCGCAAGTTCTAACATCCTAAGACAAGAGGCAAGCAGAAAAGTGCATTGGTCCTGCCCTGCCCAGCTGAGTGGACCCGTGGGACAGGGCTCTCCACACCCCTGCCCCTCTCGCCGGCCAGGGAGAGCCGTGGGCACATTCCCAGCAGGAGCTGGCTGGACCTGGGCAGCTCCTTGGCCACCAGCACCCACCAGAGCTGACGCCCCAGCGCCTGCAGCTGGAGGCTCCTGTTCTTCTGCATCTTCATCATTTTCGGGTGGGGCACAGTCTTCTGGATCTGATGGTGCAGAGAGGGCAGGGGTGAGCAGCCCTGCTCCCTGCCCCGCGGGGCCACGGGCACACACCCCGGGGCCCCCACACACAGACCCCGGCCCACGCGTGGTGTGCCTGGGCGCCCAGAAGCTCCTTACTCGGTGCAGGCGGCCTTTGGGCTCGGCGCTGCTCCGCTGGCAGGGCTCAGCTCCCACGGCTCCAGCCTGGAAAGGGGCAGCGCAGGCACCGGCTCAGACTCCGGCCAGCACCCGCCTGCTCCCGCCGAGCATCCCTGCGGCACCAGCCCGGGGCAGCCTGGGCTGTGTGTGGGGACGTGTCCCCCCGCGCAGGGATGCTGCACCCCAGCAGGGCATGAGCAGCCCAGAAGGGCTTCTGCCAGCCCCTGGCCTTGCAGGGGTGGGGGGAGAGGGCGAGACAAGCTGCCGGCCCCCCCACCACTGCTGGGTGCCCCCCTCCGGGGAGCAGGGACGTACCTCTGCCAGTGCAAGCGTCTTGGTCTTCGTCGCCTTCATTATCACAACGCTTTGGGAAAGGTAATGGAGCAGGCGGGATGGGAAGGGAAGGGCTGGGTGGAGGGTCGGAGCTGTGAGGAGCAGGAGAGCAGGGCTGTGTGGGGAGCAGGAGAGAAGGGCTGTCGGGCGCAGGGCAGAGGGGATGCGTTGTGCCCGTCGCCAGGCACTGGCAGTTACAGATGGAACACGGGCCATGGCAACGGGAGCGCAGTGGGGATGGGGGCGAGCCCCCTTAAAGGGGGGGCAGCTTAACACGTACCTACCCCCCAAAGTTAAGAATCCCAACACATTACACTTCATCCCTGTCTTCAGCGGCTCTTCCTGACCATCCCCTCATGCCTGGCAGTCACACACACCCCTCCGGAACGTTCTTCTCCAGCTATTTCCTGCAGGAGCTGATGTTCACCTCACATCTCATGGCCATCCCTGTCTGGTCTCTGCTCTCGCTCTGCATCTGTACAGCACGCGGTGCTCCCCAGTGCCCAGGGACCTTTCTCCAGTGACCAGCACACCAGTTGAGACCATGGTGTGTGGCAGGGCTCCCCGGGATGCTTGTGCCCCCTCCAGCTCTACGGCAGGAAGAGCATTGCCCATCTCTGCCACGGCAGCAGATGGAGTTACGACAGCCCTTGACAGTCCTGGTGGGTTATTGCCAGGGCAGGAATGCTCACAGCAGCTGGTGGAAGCCCGTTTGTCGGCTCTTTAAGCAGTTGGGTTTGCCCAGGGCATTGCAGCCTGTCTGTGGGACGCGGGGGCAAGTGGTGCCCGTCCTTCCCAAAGAGGTCTGGACGGATGGAAATGCCAAGGAAAAACCCAGCCCGTCCTCACGTGCAAGTGCCAGCCCAGGCTCCAGGCAGCGCCCTGCAGGCCTTTGAGCCGCCCACCCCTCACCCTCCTCCATTCCTTACGCTCTCATCGTACAACAGCTCTTACGGGTTTGGAGGTGAGCAGCCATAACATAGACCCAAAGGCAAAGCCCCACAGCAAACCCGGCTACAACTCCGAAAAGCAACCGACAGCTCCCGCTGACACCAAGAGGGTCATGGCAGTCTGTGGGCAGGGCTGGAGCCTTTCCTGCTGGTGGCACCTGAGCCAAGGCAGCTCCTCGAGAGCACCCAGCTCTGCTGGGACGGGCCATGCCCTCTGCGTGGGCTCTGACGACGCTGGGACCCTCGGAGGCCGGGCAGCGCGGGGGCAGGTGAGCAGCCCTTGCCCACGGCTGCAGCATCGGGAATTCCCAGGGCAGGTCCCTTCCAGCGCAGCCCAAGGCCGTTTGCGCTGGCACAGCTGGAGGGAGACCCTGGCTCTGCTTTCCGGGAGCCGAGCAGCCTGTGCAGAGCAGGGTCAGGAGAACTGAACGTGGCGAAGCAAAGCTCCTGCTGCGCCGGTGGATGAGCCTCGGACCCCCGGCTCTGCGGCGGAGTCGGGGCTCTGCTCCTTATCTCAGCCCTTCGCCAGCCAGGGCTGCTGCGGTGGTGTCATGGTTTGAGAAAACCCATAACAAGTTATTGGAAGGGAAGGGCTCAGGGCTCCGGCACCGGGGCAAGGAGTTCTCTGGACCGCCAGCATCAAGGGAGAGAGAGAAACTACGCAGCAAACTTTCTAATTTATATTGCACGTGGCGTTCATGGTATGAAATAATCCTGTTGTCCAGCCTGGATCAAGTGCCCGGCTCTCCCTGCTCCTCATCCCTGCACCTGCCAAGGCTCAAAACCACCCAGACTTTGAATCCCACAAAGCCTAGCTGGCTAGGAAGTCAATATTGTCACAACTTCAGTCACTAGAGTCTTCTAAAAGTGCAGGTTTTCCAAGCATTGGAAGAGAAGTCATTCCTGTGTGGCTCAGTCCAGTCGAGGTGTCACCGAAGGTGTCCCCTGGCCCGTCCCTGTGCCCGGGCCGTTGTTGTCCTTCAGGGCAGGAGCTTTGAGGGCCCCAGAAGGGCCCCAGCTCCCGAGGGGAGGCAAAGGCTAAAACACCCAAACCCAAACCCAACCCTACGTTTGCTTGGACCGGGGAGACATTCGGGCATCCCCCAGGAGACAGAGCTTGGACTCGGTCCCCCCAAAGCCCAAAGCTTTCCCAAGCGGCTCTCCTTCGGCTTCGGGGCCCTCACAAAGCCGAGGGAGCAGGAGGCCAAGGGCTGGCCATGGCACGGGGACAGAGGGGAGGATGGGGTGTCCCCCAGGAGACAGAGCTTCCCCTTTACCCCCCACACCCACGTTTGCGGGCGATACCCAGCTGGGAGGTGCCCTTGGCTCTCTGGAGGGACGAGAGGCCTTGCAGAGGGAGCTGGCTGGACGGGAGCATGGGGCCATGGCCAGGACAACATACTCTAGACTTGGCTTCATGGGCTCCTGAAGAAGTACCACAAAGAAACACACCTGGCTTTTGCCCAGACCAGTCTACCAGGGGAATTCACTTATTCACCATTCAAGTCACAAGGTTTCAGAGCCCGTAACTCTCAATTTTTTCAGTCCTGAGCAAAAAAAAAAATCCAAAAATATTTACCGAGCCAACGGTGACAGCAGCACAATTCCTCCTCCTCCATCACGGTGTGGTGTCCCCTGTGTCACACTGAGAGGCACAAAAGCCTCAGCTGCTGCTGGATCCGCTCCAAAAGCTTTGTGAGGAAGCTGATGGTGTCTACTCTCCAGCTTGGAGGTTTGCTCTCTACCGTTTCCATAAGGCACCACATTTGGACCAAAGCGCCAGAGATGCCGGCCGCAGGAGGCAGCACTTTGCAGGTGACCCTGGCTGCGTGGTGGCCCTTTGGCTCTTTCTGGCCACTGGTCCTGCCCACCTGGGGCTCTGCCTTTGCCCTCCTGGCGCTGCTCCCAGCACAGCTCAGGCCACAGCAGGAGCTGGGGCAGCCACAGTCCCAGCGGGAACAGAGGGAACAGGCACAGCCACACGCCAGGCAGATTGTGCCAGGAGGGTCTCTGCCCTCGTGGGCTGGCACCGCGTCGGGTTTCCCACCGGTTCCAGCCCAGTGGCTTCTGCCCGTGGGCACCTACCCCACTGCTGACACCAGCCTGGGGGGGGATTCTGCATCTCTGGGGCCTCATCCCAGAGAGAATTTTCACCCCAAGCCAGCCTGTCCCGTGGAGAAGGGGCAATAAAGAGCAGCTCACAGACAACCTCCCATTGGCATGTTTGCTGGCAGGAGAATGCAAGCACAAAATAAACAAAATATTAAAAAAACATGAGTTTCCATTCTCCTTGAGATAATCCTCCTTGAGAATCTCTCCTGGAGTTTCCCTTAATTGCCCTCTGCATTCCCTTGTAAACCCTTTGCGCTCCCCACAACTCACTGCTGGGGACAAAGAGATGGCCCCGTTTACCCACACCAGTATTTTATTACCACCCTTCTACTTGCCCCCAGAAACCTGATTCCACCCATGTCCTGTTTAAGCAGACCTTTCCCCAAACCCGCCCAACACCACCCTCCTTACCCAGCTCTTCTACTATTACTGCAGCCCTGACACAGTTAATGTCCTCCCAACACCATCGTCTTGGGGCACTCGCTACAAACTCACCAACACCAGGGGGGAGCTCAACTCAAGCCACAAGGAGGAAAGCTCTCGCAGGAAGGGTCTCAGCATGCGGGGGGGAGGGAGAAGGATGGCTTTGGGCAGCAGCATCCGACTGGAGACCGGGTGCAGGCTGCTCCCTGCAGCGCCGGACCCTGGGACAGTCTGGTCACCTGTGAGTCACTGGCTGAAACCCACATGTCCAGGGGAGCCTTTCCTGGGGGGCAGAAGGTCCCGACAGCCCCACTCCTCCCGGCTGCGGGCATGCAGGGGGTGGCAGGACAAGGCTGGGGGCTGGAGCTATTGCTGAGGGCAGGGACAGCCAGGGGGGCACGGAAAGCTCGGCACTGCCAGCCGCCAGACACCCACGCACAGCCCCGACCCAGCCCCAGAGAGAGGGGACACCGCATCGCCCCCCGCCTCCGCACCCCAGGGAGGGTCCCCACCCACGGCTCCCCGCACCCCGACACCCTGCACCCACGGCAGCCCTGCAACCAGCTCCCTCTCCCCAAAGCTCCCCGCAGCCTCCCCCCCGCAGCCTGCGCTGCTCCCTCCACCTGGGGCCCCGGCTGTGCACAGGGACCCCCTGCCCCCGGGGCGGCCGTGCCACCACCCCCAGCCACCCCCAGCCCCGCCATCCCCGACACACTGGAACCACAACTCTGCAAACGCCGCGGCTCCCAAGAAATGCACACAGAGCTTGGGGGTGAAAAACAGGAACACAACTCTTTATTAACAACAACACAACTACCTACAACTACTGACAAAAACACCAGTAACTTCAAAACGCAACTATAAATACAACTATATACATACAACTATATAAACACTATAGAAACACAACTGTAGAAATATAATAACTATATACATCTCTTCCTCTTCACAGAGTACCTCCCTACCCGTCCCTCCCCTCCCCCCAGACAAACCAGAAACCCACACCACAAAACCAAAAAACAAAAGCCAGCGAGCGCCCGGTGGCACTGGGACCTGGACCCGGCCAGGGAGTCCCGGTCCCGATGTAACCTTGGGGCTCCAAATCAACCCACATGGCCACGCTGAAAAACAGCAAATGTTGAATGATTGCTCCCACATGGAAGGTGCCAGGAGGGAAAAGTGGTGCTTGTTCTCCCTGTCTCTGGGAACCACTTTCATTGCCCCTCTTACCGTGGGGCTAACACTCTCCTCAGACCTGGCCTCAGAAACAGCAAATGTCTGATGTTTCCTCCTACATGGATGGTTCCATGGGGGAAAAGAAGTGCTTGTTCTCACTGTCTTTGGGAAACGCATTTATTCCCGTCTAACCTCCATGCTAACGCAGTCTCCAGACCTGGGCTCAAAAACGTGAAACGTCTGGAGATTGCTCCCACCTGGAAAGTGCCAGGAGGGAAAAGTGGTGCTTCTTCTCACTGCCTCAGGGAATTGCTTTCATCGCATTTCAAGCCCTCGTGCTAACACTCTCCCCAGACCTGGGCATCAAACGCCTGGAGATTGCTCCCACATGGGTGGTGCCAAGTGGGAAAAGTTGTGCTTGTTCTCACCGTCTCTGTGATCCGCTTTCATTGCTTCTCTAACCTCTGTGGTAATGCGCTCTCCAGAGCTGGGCTCAAAACCAGCAAATGTCTGATGATTGCTCCCGCATGGAAAGTGTCATGAGGGAAAAATGATGCTTGTTTTTGCTGTCCCTGGGAACCGCTTTCATCACAACACAAACCTTTCTGCTAATGCTCTGTGGCAGAGAGAAAAAGATTTGCAGTGAGAGGTTCAAATTCACAATTTATTTGGACTTCACTCACAGGTCCGATACGACACTATTGCAAGTTTTATGGATACGATGGAAGAGTGCACTACTGTAATTCAAGAAAAAAAACCAAACAAGCCAACTCAAACAACAACAACAACAAATTATCCTTATCAAAACAAACATAGAAAGATCACAAGAATGAAAAAAACCCCGAACTTCTGGTCCACATTCAAGTTCTGCACAGCTTGTCCATTCCATGCAAGTGCAGCTCATGCTTCAAGTCGACACATCTTAGGTCTCCACCCCATTGCACTCCTTGTCCCTCCTTTTGTCGGGGCACACCTGCAAGCAAATGTAAAAGTGCTGCTCGACCGTATCTACGATCGACAATGAGTCAGTTAGAAATCTGGTATGATCCACCTACTACTTGTTAATCCAGGCTTTGCAAGCTGCAGAAGCATCTGTAAAGCATACGCCCGACTGGTCTGATTCAGCTGTAAAAGGGGATGCTTCTAAAACAGGTGATGGTTCGTTAGGTTTGACTAGCATAGAAAGGTCTGACTTAACATCCTTTTGTCATTTAGATGTTTTTACTGGTCCTTCAGCAATAGTAACTAACTGGCCAATACCTTCCAAGTAGGAGTACCATTTCTGAACAGTGGGGTTTTGGGCAATTCCCTCAGTGGGAGGAGTCCCCTTCTTAACTGATTCCAGGAGAAGGTAAGGACTCCAGACAACCATATCTTGGCTCGTGCAGATCCACTCAGCCTCTTACTGCCCGCACAAGTGATAACATACCTTTTTCCCAATCAGTATATCTCCGCTCAGTATCATTAAATCAACAAGAGGAGAATTCCAAGGGTGCATCAGGACCTTCTGGTCCCCATTGAAAGAAATTACAATGAGAACCATGTTCGCTGAATCCCCACTCAATCTGCCTAGGATCTGCCTGGTGTATAGGGCCTAAAGTCTGATATATGCGAAGCTCATGAATCAGCAGATTCAAGGCTTCCTCATGCTGAGGGTCCACCACCAGCCAACATTTTTCTTAATCAAATTATACAGGGGTCTAGCAATTATGGAAAATCCAGGGATACGTTTGTGCCAATAACCTAAAGTCCCAAGTATCTGTTGCAGCTCCCTTTTGTTCTCCGGAGCTCTACCAGCTTCTGTTTTTTCCAGGATATCGGCTGGTATAGCCACGGCTCCTCCTGACCACCAAACTCCTAAAAATGTAACTTCTTGACTTGGTCCCTGACATTTAGCGGGAGGGATTTCTAATTCCAAGGAAGTCAGTGTGTCCCAAACCTGACTAGACACTTCTCTGACTGCCTCGTCATTATCTCCACCTATTAGGATGTCATCAATGTATTGGTACATGTTTATCCCATCTGGTACCTTCAATATTTTCGCTAGTGCATTATGGGCAATAGTGGGAGAATGTTTGTATCCTTGTGGGAGCTGATTAAAAGTATATTGCACTCCCTCCCACACGAACGCAAATTGAGGTTTATCTTCCTCCTGAAGAGGAATCATAAAAAACATATCCTTAACACCTAAAGTGCACATCCACGTGTGACAGTTAGCTTCAATCTGGGTGACCAGGTCAAACGTTAGCAACAGCGGCCGTAAAGGGGCATTACATTGCTATTAAGCCTCCTGTAGCCAATTGTGAGTTGCCATCTACCGTCGCCATACCAGAGAATTATAGGGTGAGTGCGTCCTGATTATAACACCACAGGCGTCCAGGTCTTTAATTACTTCCCTGATCCCCATTTTGGCTGTGGCTGGTAAAGGATATTGATTAACATTTGTCACCCGAGAAGGAGACAGTCTAATGGCAGTCTCCAGTAACCAGACCTCACATGGTGGGGCTCCAAAGCTCCATACCGTGCTGTCTGGCAATCTCCAGACTTTGTTTGCTAATACATCAAATCCCAAAATGTTATTACAATAAGGACCGATGACTGCTTTTATCTTAGTCATTTGGTTTTCTCCTGGAAGCCAGACACACGACGTACCAATTGGTCTGATTTCAGGGACTCCAGTCCCTCCTATTACACTTATCTTCTTCCAGGTGGGGACTAATCCTATCTTTTTTGCTGTTTTTTTGGTGATAACACTTATTTGAGCTCCAGTATCAATTAGAAAATTTACATGTATTCATCCGGGGCCAGTAGCTAAAATAATATGTGGGTCACTTAAATGGTTAGGCCATTGTGGGTTGGCCTAAAATACCCCCCGCGCTTTCTAGTTTTTTAGATCAATCAAAACCTTCCTTAAGTCTGCAAAAAGATTCGCAGGAGCAGAGGCTTTACCTTTCTGTGTTTTAACAGCATCAGTACGTTCTGTAGCTTTGTTAGTAGGCTGTTCCACCAGGTTTACCGTTACAGGAATATATTCTCTGTGGGCTGTCCATGTAACATTGATTGAGATATTTCTAATGCTAACGCCTTTCTCCACAGTTCATTACGCTGAGGGTCAGAATGAGAATTGGTTTGTCAAGGAGGACGGGGATTATTATGCCCGAAAAACCGTGCCTGCCAGACATGGCGCTGTGTATTTGAACCTTCCTCTCACCAACCCATGTCTCTACCATAAATCACTATTTCTTGTAATAGTTCCCCCAGGCTAAAAGGGGCTGCCGTCGCCAATGGGGGCTGCGAGTATTATGGTCAATTGCCTGTGAAATCTTTTCCTTTCAGTTTTGCACGTACATTTTCACGGCATCAGGGAGACCTCTAATCTAATCAACGGTTTAAGGTGCACCGGATCCACCGGAGCAGCAAGGGGAATGCCCTGCTCACCATGCTCATTCATGGCTTGTATACAGGCAGCCTTTTGTACCGATTCAGCTAGCCTGGCTAACCCAGCAGTTTTAATAGCCAGTGGCTCGCCTCGCTCTCTAGAATCCATCCCCCCTGCCCAGTGGGCGACTCTAAGTGTTAAGGGTTGATCCCCGGCAGGGCCCCCATCCAGGAATACACCAGGACCCCAATAACCTCTAGCTTCCTCCTCACTCAGCAAGATAAGATCTCCTTCTTTTAGCGAAACATCCCATAAATATTCAGTTGCATTTTCCCCCAGCTTGCGTGAAAATTGTTCTTGCATTCGAGCAAGCTCAGGTCCCGAACGCGGGGTGATACGTGTTGTAGTATATCTCCGATTATTTCGATCATTTGACTGCACCTCTGTTTTCATGAGGGGTCGAATTTCAATATTACTTGCCCCCTTGGGCGCATCATCTGGGTCACCCCAGATATCCCGGTCCCAAGTATCAGGATCAGTGCACATAACTAAATTCTTGACTTGGGCGGGAGAGGGGGTCGGAGCATTTGACAACAACGGATCTAATTTTGCCTGTAACCTCCAATTCCTCTCCCTTTCAGCAATTAATTCATCTTTCAAAAGCATGTTTTCAATTTCCAATTACCCTTCATGAGCCCTTAAGGCTTCTTTTGTCTTTTGTTCTTCCTCTAAAGCAGCTTTGGTAACCTCAACTTCAGTTTGCAATTCACAGAGCTTTTTACTGCAATCAATCAGGGCGTCTGCCGTCGAGTCAGCTGCACCCATTTTCTTAACACCTTCAGATTTCCATGCCTCCTCCTGTGCACAGGTTAAACACACTCCAAAAACAGTGCACAGGACACCTTTACCCTTTCCAATTTTTTCCTTTTGTTCCTTCTTACACTGCTCTACCCATTCCACCACTTTCTCCTTACTTTTCCACAACGTCTTAGCCTTCTCCCTGTCCGCGGGAGAGGGTTTACAACCATGTTTCTGCAATAGTCTTCCGTTGTACCCTGCTCGCTGCACCAATTGATGTGGCGGAGAGAAAAAGACTGCACTGAGAGGTTCAAATTCACAATTTATTTGGACTTCACTCACAGGTCCGATACGACACTATTGCAAGTTTTATGGGTACAATGGAAGAATGCACTATTGCAATTTAAAGAAAAAAAAATAATCCACAGAATACACTATTGCAACCTAAAAAGTGATCCCGAAAAGTAACAACACAAACGACAAGCGCGCTAGATATTAATACCTTAAAAGAGTGCACAAATCACGGTCTTAAAGTATGTCAAATATCATACGTATGTCATTAAATCACTTACCCCCTCTCTCAGGTGAGGCCGCTCAGTCCCTGGGAAGCTGCCTTGCACGGCGTCCTGGACAAGGGGGAGAAGAATCTCCTACAGGCCAGCTGTATCGTTGGAAGACTCCCCATTTTCCTCCCCAAAACTTAGGGTTTAAGTATCCTGATTCAACGGGTGGGCAGGAATTGCACTATCTGGGATGGTTATTCCTGGCGGTTTGATGGCGCCTGGAAGGGGTGGGCAGCTCCCGCCGGGGTGGGACGGTTCCTCCCCCGCTCCCGTACGCAAAGCACTACTCCTCTCCCGAAAGATCTGCTCACCGTGCGCTGCTGGCCCCGCCGGGCAGCTAGGCTGATCTCCGGAGGGCGCTAGGGAAGGACCCCAGGGCTTTCCCGGGCGGAGGCCGGGGCAGGACAGGACAGGGCGGGGGTCGGGCCGAGCGAGGGCCGCTCTCACCCGGCAGCCTCACCTCGGCCCTGGCGAGCTCGCCCGGCCCGGCCCGGCCCGGCCGGCGTCCCTCGGGGTCCCGCCGGGGCCGGTGCCGGTGCCGTTGGCGGGAGGGTTCTCGGCGGCAGCGGAGACCGGCAGCCGCGGTCCCGCCCCCGCGGCCGGCTTGGGGCGGTGCTGACTCGGCGGGGCGGGGCGGGGCGAGGCCAGGCCTCGCCGGAAGCCGGGTTCGATTCCGGGCCGCGCGGCGCCATGGTTCCGCTGTGGCGGCTGAGGCGGTTCGATGCCTTCCCCAAGACCCTGGAAGACTTTCGGGTCAAGACGTGCGGGGGCGCGCTGGGTGAGGGCGGCTGGGGGCCGGCGGGCGGGCGCGGGCCTCGCCGTGGGTCGGCGGCTGGCCGGGGGGACGTTGGGGGCGGGCGGCGGCTCGGGGCGGTGGCGGGGCTGACGGCGGCTCTCGTCTCCCTGGCAGTGACGGCGGTCAGCGGGCTCATCGTGGCGCTGCTTTTCTTCTCGGAGCTGCAGTACTACCTCACTAAGGAGGTGAGTATCGGCGACGGGTGGGGGCCGAGTCCCGGCGGAGAGGCGGCCCGGGGCGGTCTGCCGTGCCTCCGCACCCCCTCCCGGCCGCCGCCTCCTCCGGACTGCCTGGGCAGCAGTTTCCCCCACCGCAGAGCTACCGGGGGCCTCGTCTTCCCCTGCCCGGTCGCCTCGGCGCGGGGAGCCGGCTGCTCTCCCCGGCGAGCTGCTGGCGTGAGGGGGCTTGTGGCCTCCTGAGCGCGGTCGCCCGGGGGTGGCCCGGGGTCTCTGCCGGCTGTCTGCGCCGTGTGCCGGCAGGGAACGCACAGCAAAGAGAGAAAACGCCAAGGGACCCCCCCCCTACCCCCAGTCCTAAGATTCCCGAGTCCTCGCCGCATTCATAAGTCTCCCAGGGCGGGCGGTAAGCTGCCGCGGGCGGTGCGGGAGGCAGCAGCTGGGGTGTCTCACAAATCCCCCGTCTTCAGAATGGGCTGCCGAGCCAGAGCAGTCAAGGGAAAGAGGCCTTAGGATTTGCCTCCAAGTGAAACGGGACCCTTTTTTTTCTTTGTTCCTAGGTTCATCCGGAATTATATGTTGACAAATCAAGGGGAGATAAACTGAAGATTAATCTGGATGTTATTTTTCCACATATGCCTTGTGCTTGTGAGTCAGGCTTTTGACTGCTGGGGATCGTTTTCACGCTTGCCAGATGCCCGAGAGACTCCATGTGCCTGGTGCTTCCAAGAGCTGCGCTGCTGCTTGGGCCACCGATGGGGAGGAATTGGTGATCCCGTGTGGTTACGCGGTGATTCCAGCCAGGCCCACTGGGCGCTTAAGCCAGCGCTTCCAGTCAGGCAGCAGTATTTTGCTAGTTTATAGATGAGGACAAGGTGTACAAACCCACTTACTCTTCTGTGTGGTGTTGTACTTTGTCAGAGGGTGCTGTAATACTGAAAAAACTGGCACAGAGTTCACTCGGCACTCAAGATTTGACTGTATTGTTGTTGAAAAGCTTTAGATTCTCCTTTGGAAGTTACTTGACGAGGTACAGCTTTTGCGTGGTTTTTGTACTTAAATTCTGACACAACTTTTAAAATTTCTCCACAGTTTTTAAAATCAGAATGAGTGTTAACAATCTGATTGCCTTTTAACTAAATTCAAAATAGAGTTGCAGGATAAAGTGATTGAAAATTGCAAATCTTACTGGGTATTACTGCTGTGCACGTTATCCGACTGTCCGCTGATTTTCCCCGCCTCTTATTCTGTTGTAGTAATTCCTTTGGGTAACGCGCTGGGCTCTGAATGCAGTGAGTCTGAGTTCCTTCTGACCACCCAAGATATTAGTGGTCTTTGCCTTCCTCACATTTAAAAGGGCGTGGGGAGGCCAGTAAGACTGGAAGCCTCTGCTGTTTTGTGCAGAGAAGCTGTTGGTTTTGTAAGAGAGCGTGTAGGCAGTCAGTGTATCGTGGTGCTTTGACACCAGACAGAGACCACAAACCTTCTCAGTCGTCTTTCTGAAAAGGGATCACGAGGAAACACACTGGCGGGGAAGGGGGAGGGTGAGGGGGTAGAGGTAGGACGCAGCTTTCAACTGATTTTAAGCTCAACTCTGGAAAATGGTTACGGGCTTTGAGGGTTTGGGGGTTTTGGCGAAAGTGTGTTTGCCTTTGAGGATAACACTTCCTGTGGCAGCTGGAAACAGTCCTTCTTGTACATCAAACCCAACCCCGTATTTGGAAGGGTCGTTTAGGCTGCTGCAATGTGCGTTTTATTCCCTGTACGTCCCTTAGGCCCAACCATACGCATTCTTCCAGTTTGGCACACTCTTCCCCCTGGCCGAAAGATTCTGTATTTTCACGGGTTGAATGCTTCCAGCCTGCCACAGGGCATAACAAATGGGCATTTACAGACCACTTTCCTTGCTCGCTGTTTTCAGATTTGAGCATTGATGCCATGGACGTAGCAGGAGAACAGCAGCTGGACGTAGAGCACAATCTGTTTAAGCAACGTTTGGATAAAGCTGGCAATCGCGTGACTCCGGAGGCTGAGAGACATGGTAAGATGCTTTTCTGCCTTTCTTGGATGGATGCTCTCGTAGTCTTTCCATCACTGCATGCACATTTTGAGATTTACGGGAGCAAGTGACAGCTGAAGAGCGTTTAAACACCATAAACTCTTGAAGAGTTTATAGGTCCCAAATGTATTAAACTGGCAGATCATACAAGCTTCTGTTGTACTCGCTACTTTTGCGGGGCCAATCTTTGCCTCGTCCCTCTGAAATTATGACAAGGACTCACGGCTGCATTTCAGGAATAAACCTCCCGAGTTCATGGTCTTTGATGACTAGAAAGGAAGCAGCTGTTCTGGCCAAACTTGGCTTTGGTTGTATCTTTAAATCACAGTGGGCTGACAAATGGGACGAGCTGGTTAGAGGAAAGAGCCTCTCCCCAGGGAAGGCTCCAGCCACTCAACCCTTAAGCCTAAACTTGCCCCTTACTGCAGGTACTTTGTGTGTGTTCACGCATACCTGATAAATGTATTTTAGTTGATCTATTGATTGCAAGTTGTACTGAGTGATCCTTGACTATGTAAATCTCTCCTCTGCGTTTTTTACATGTTTTGTCTCATTGTTGTACTTTGATACAAACCAGAAAGGATTCTGGCAAAGTGTTACAGTCGAACAGGCATACTGTCCTGATTTTTCCTTTCCAAAACATGAGCTCTTTATTACCTTTTCTGGGCAATAGTGTAGTTCTGCATATTAGCATGAACTAAATTTGTTGATTTGTATCACTCAGATTTAACTTTTCTGTTCTTGATGTTGAAAGGCTAAACTAAGCGTTCGTACTGCTGTGTCACTTAGCAGCCCTTCTGTGTTCAGAGGTTGCGGTGTTACAAATTTAACATCTAGGGACAAAACCAGCTTTTCTGTATCTAATTCTCTATTAACACATGTATGCCTCCTGCCTTACTCGTATTGCCAGTCTCCATTGGGATTACTCTGTCTGCACCGGTTGCTCTGACTCCTTATATAAGCAACGGAGAGGAAGGGAAACTTGCAGGGAGTGAACTGTCTCGGCTGGAAGAGGCATTTTTAAAAGAGATCAGATGCATTGTGTGCAGCAAGCAATTTCGTCTGCTGTCCAGAAAAAGCACAAAGCTAGTTTGGTTTTGATCACCCATGTTGCAAGTTAGATCAGAAGTATCCACCCGTGCTCATTGAACTGTGATTATCTGTTTCTATTAGTAACACTGACATTCAATCCATTATTTAGATGGCAGCTATAGCAGTATTGACCTTAAACCAGGGCCCCATCCCCGGAGGTGTTCAAGGCCAGGCTGGACGGGGCTTTGAGCAACCTGATCTAGTGGGACGTGTCTCTGCCCAGGGCAGGGGGGTTGGAACTAGATGATCTTTAAGGTCCCTTCCAACCTAAACGATTCTATGATTCTGTGAAATTTAGTAAAGCATACCCAAATTTTATGGAGTGGTATCTGGAGGCTTTTCCTAATCGTAGTTACATGAAAATAGTTAACAGCTTAATGATTTATATGGTAGGTTGCATTGTGTGCTTGGATGTCATCTTATTTCCATTGAATGATAATAAATGATTGAATTCTTTAATGGTGGGTCTTAATCATTTCTTTCCCTTTAACGTGGATGGAGTTTTACAATTTCACATATCATATCTGCATGCGCATTGAGGACCATGTTTCATATCTGCACGCGCATTGAGGACCATGTTAACAGCAAGAAACCCTGCATGTAAAGTTTTATGTACTGTAGTTTCTTTATAGTATCTAAACTGTGCATTACCTCTGGATGCTGTCTCTGAGACAACTCAACAGGCAGCTACTGATTACATTTAAAAAGCTGTTTCTCGTTGCTGTATCTTGAAAGACTCCATTGTACAGATGTTCTTGTCCAATTGGAGGGAATCATGGCTTTGACAAAGTGTAGCAGTTATTAAGCTCTATTCTTCCTGACGCTATCTTTTAGCGTAACTGCAAGATTAAAAGCCATACCACTTCTTAAACAATGAATTCCTAAGCGCGCTTTCAAGTCCTTTAAATGTTGTAAGCTTCAGAAAGAGTCTCACACCGTTGTTTAATAATGGGTATATTTTCCTAAAAGTTTATATTTGCTTGTTCATAACTACCATAAAGTATTTGACTAAAGAAATAAGGTTTATGATTGATTTTCACATGTATTTCGTACTTGCTAATTAAAATCTCTTTTCTTCTGTGGCTAATACAGAATACAGGCATCTTTAATACTTACTTCCATCCACCTGTTATACCTCCCAATCTCAACGAACAAGGCCCTGATAACGTTTTATCCCCTCAGCAACGTCTGACTATGTACCTTATCACCTTCCCAGCACAAGTTATCCAAGGAGCCACCTTTTCAAGGCTTATTCAGGGCAGTGCAGTAGTGCCTCGATAGTGAGCCTCAGAGGGCTTTTGTAACCCAGCAGACTTGGTCCTGTCCTTCAGGGTTTGTGAGTTGAAACAGCCTGATTTTAAGGGGGCCTTTTATAATAAGAGCCAATATTTTTGAAAGTTGTAGATACAAAATTCCTTGGCTCACTTATTCCTGACTCCAAAACTTGCAGACCTTTGATATTTGTTTTGGTTCTCGACAAAACAGAGCTCCTGTTTGAGGTTTTCTTAGGCATCTCCTCCCCTTTGGCGGATTTCAGCTCTCATCTCCTCTGTTACAAGTCCCTCTTCAGCCTTCTGCACATAAGAACATAAAACTCTGTGAGTTCGTGCCCCAGACGCACGGTGGCTGCACATTCAACACATGTGTGGCACGGATACTGTCAGAATTGTGAAGTCACGAAGAAGGTAGAAATTCCTTGGAGGTTTCTAGTGAGTGGTGGTTAACACTTGCGCCTTGTCAGCATTGTCATCCTGGAGGACTGGGTTTCAGTTTTCCACTCAGGAGACTTCCACTCTGATCTTGTTTCGTTGGAATGTGTTCCCTACATGCCTTGGAACGGGATTATGTGTTATACGCTGTTGGCTCCGTTGATTGCTATTTAAAATTTTGGTTGTGTAACAGGTCCGGTATCAGTTGCGGTGTACTGATTTGGTCTGCTTTAGATAACATTTTAACAAAGCCCTCGTGGAAGTAGCATCTGATCAGTGCTACAGCAAGGCTTACAGATAGCCAGTTCTTTCTGCGGAGGGTGTTCTTGACACGGCAAATGCTATTCTGCTTCTTGATCTTCACACGTCAGCAGGCTCTGCGTGTACCATTTCAGGTGGACTTTGCATGCAGGATGTGCAGCTTCCGACACAAAATCATTGTGTTCGTGTGTAGAATAAACCAGGAGTACAGTGTAGCATTTCTAGACATGCCTTATCACTTTGAATCTTTTTTTGTCTTAGAGCTGGGGAAAGAAGAAGCAAAAGTGTTTGATCCAAATTCTTTGGATGCTGATCGCTGCGAGAGCTGTTATGGGGCAGAGTCAGAGGACATTCGGTAACCTTTACACCTTTTTGTATTTTAGCGCTCAAATTGATAGAGTTATGTCGCATGCGCTTTTTTTCCCAAATGTCTGTGAATGTCTGTGCAATGAAATCCTCCTGGGCATGTGTTGAGAGAATGACGAGAATTGGAAACAACAGTTGTCATTTGGTGTTTCTCATTCCCCCTACCTGCAAATTCTTGTAAGAATGGATCCGTGGTAGTCCATAGTTCTGGACTATCCTTCGCTATTACTCTCTCTGTAGTAACTTGGTTTGTCCCATCTGTCAAGTTGCGTCCTTCCCCAGAGATGTTTCCGTCTTGAGGGATTCATGATTCCAGCCTTCAACTTTTTCTTGGTCCAGCAAAACATGGAACCAAGAAAGAAAAACATTTTTTTTCAGTGACCAAGGTAGAATCCAGAGGTAGAAAAGCAATGAAGAAAGTCTGCCATTAACCCTCCTTCCCGTTTTGACAGTCTTGGAGTAAAAACAGAGAAAAGGAGGAATAAAAACGGGCAGATGCTTTGTTCACCCAGGGGAGTTCCAAACTGCTCAGAACTGTGAGACACTGATGTCGGTTTTGTAGTGAATTTCTTTGCCAAGGAGTGTCTTGGCTGTCTAAATGGACAGGCAGAGTCCTCTTCAGACTCAAGCACTGCATTGAGACAGCTTGCATCCTCATGCCAAAACCTCAGAAAGTACATCAAGAAGCTCGAACTCCTTCAGGAGCATTAGGCCAGCTTTTAAGGTCCAGTCCATGATGTTTGCTTTATTGCTTTATTGAAGAAAAATCCACTAAGGATTTGCGTCCTGAACTTGAGCATCTATTTCTAGCGATGCGGATGGTAAGATAGTGTTTGTGCTTTTGCAGGTGTTGCAATACTTGCGACGACGTCAGAGAAGCATACAGGCGGCGAGGCTGGGCCTTCAAGAACCCAGATACCATAGAGCAGTGCAAGAGGGAAGGGTTTAGCCAGAAAATGCAGGAACAGAAGAACGAGGGCTGCCAAGTGTATGGTTTCCTAGAGGTCAACAAGGTGAGAGATGGATTTTGTTGTGAACCTGCTGCATGATGGTGGTGTCTGTGAAAAGGCAGAGTTGGGACGTTCCTCTCCTTTTCTAGCTTTACATGTTCATGGGACTGTAATATAATAAACCCTGGGCTCAGCAAGGTAGTTGTGCCCGTAGAGGTGCAAGTTCAGTAGGAGAATCGGGAAGAGCAGTGGGAAGGGGATAATTCTCTGTTTCGTTGTGTGGGCTGGTAAGAAGCATGCCGGCTGGAGAAGCTTAGCTTTTCCTGCCATCTATCTAGCGAGTCTTCTTGCTGAGGTTTCTGGAGGAAGTGAGGCAGCTTCTTTGAGGTTAGATTGTCCCACCTGCCCTTCTAGTCTTAAAGCAGAGAGCACCAGAGGGTGCTGGAGATAACAGTAACCAACAACTCGCCATCAGAGGTGCTGGAGAGAGTGAAATGTTCTCTTTCTTTTAAAAAACAGTGGAAGCAAGATTATTGGAGTTGGTAGCCAAAGCTGAAAATGCTCAGAGAGGTGGTTTTTGCAACTGGCAAAAACATCTGAAAATGTAATATGAGATATACCGGATAACTACGTAATTACCCTGTCATTTGGCAGGTTACCAAACCCAGAACACTTGGACACGCAGGTTACATACCCAGGTACATTCTAGAGGTCAGGGCCAGGCAAATATTTTTTTCTTTAATTCAAACTATATTTTTTTTACACATTTGTGTACTCTTCCTGGAGACCACATTCTTTATTTCTGGAAAGTAAATCTTTTACTCAAAGCCAGACATTGTGGTTCCAGCATCCTTATGGGACCCTCCATCACAATGTGTGATGAAAAGGAAAGCTTGAAAGGGTAATGCTGGAGGTAGAAAGGGTCCAGTGGTGGGTGTCGCTGGGGAAATTTCTGGGGGCCATTGTGTTATACACTTGGAATTTTGCACATCTTTCTCATCAGGACTGCAGTTAACATAAGCAGTAGGTTTGCACAGACGTCAAAGGTGTAGGATAGCCCCTGAGCTTGGGACATTCAGATCTTCCAGGGGAGAGTGTGTGTGATTGCTAGTAAGTGTCCATGAGGACTGGCACCTAATGTCCACATCCCTTTCAGATTCCAGGATGAAATTTTAACAACCTTTTGTCTTTCGGGGTTTTTGTGGGGTTTGGGGTTTTTTTTTTTTGTAAGTATAGCGCTTTATTTTTGCAAGCAGCTTATTTTCATGGATGCATACGTAGGATCACTGTTGTTTATTGTATTGAGGTTTTGTTACCCTGCTCACTCTCCTTCTCAGTTACTTTCTCCACTCATTTTCTGTGATACCTTTTTGTATTTCCTGCAGCAGGAGTCAGTTCCCTCCCAATAGTTTAATTCCTTCTTCTTCGCGTTTTTATGTCGGCTAAAATGATCTGCATAGAACAGTTATTATCAACATCAGTATGTAATTATGGCTTTCCACATGATTGCCTGTGAGGAAGACGGGAAATTAATTTCTCTGTTAGGACAATATCTGCTGATATTGTCACCTATGAAAATGAGTTGCTTGATATATATCTTGTTTAAACAAAAATTTAAAGATCCAACACCAGTACGACTGCTTTATTTATATACATTCAGACCTTTTAATGAAAGATTACTGTCTCTTGCAGGTAGCTGGAAATTTCCACTTTGCACCAGGAAAAAGTTTCCAACAGTCTCATGTACATGGTAAAGTATTTTCTTTTTCTTTCTTATTGCAACCTTTAGCTTCCAAGCGTATCTGATTGGGGTTTTTTGAGTATCTTTGCATTGTTATCCATGGTAACAGCAGCACTGCTTCAGTGGGGTGGACATTGTTGAAGTTTTGTTACAGAGGTTTAGAACAACTAGAAAAGTGTTTTCTGGAGGTGCTGACACATGGGTGTGGAAGAACTTGGAGGAGGAGAATGATTCTGGGCCGTCTCTCAGTCTCACTTGTTCCACAAAACTTTGCTGGTCTACTGTAAAACATCCTCAGGTGTTCGGTTCAGGACCCGAATATCATTATCTCTGGAAGGTATATTTTGGAGAATACCTCAGGACAATTTTAAAGCAATTCAAAACTTTAGAGTAAAATTTAAGTTGTAAATGACTTTGTCAAGTACAGATATATATACGCACACAGCAGCCAGAACAATAGTGGTAGTTTATAGAATCATAGAATGGTTTGGGTTGGAAGGGACCTTTAAAGGCCATCTAGTCCAACACCCTCTGCCATGAGCAGGGACATCTTCAACTAGATCAGGTTGCTCAGAGCCCTGTCCAGTCTCACCTTGAATGTTTCCAGGGATGAGGCATCTACTACCCCTCTGGGCAACCTGGGCCAGTGTTTCACCACCTTCATCATAAAAAAGTTCTTCCTTATATTTAGTCTGAATCTACCCTCTTTTAGTTTAAAACCATTACCTCTTCTTCAGTTGCTACAGGCCCTATTCAAATGTCTGTCCCCCATCTTTCTTATAAGCCCCCTTTAAATAGTGAAAGACTGCTATAAAATACAGAAAAAAAGACAAGGTGTCATAATGCTCAATACGATTATGGTGCCATAGCTTTTCTGTGGAGTAACAAACCCTCTGAGAGGTGGCCCCTAGCTAGCTGGTAACACACACGTTGCTCCCAAGTCCTTCTCCTCAGGGCTGCTCCCAATCCATTCTCTGCCCACCCTGGATTTGTGCCCGGAATTGCCGCAAGCCACGTGCAGGACCTTGCCCTTGGCCTGGTTGAACTTCATGAGGTTTGCACGGGCCCACCTCTCAAGCCTGTCCAGGTCCTTCTGGATGGCATCCCTTCCCTCCAGCGAGTCGACTGTGCCACACAGCTTGGTGTCGTGGGCAAACTTGCTGGGGGTGCACTCAATCCCACTGTCCGTGTCTCTGACAAAGATGTTAAACAGCACTGGTCCCAGTACTGACCCCTGAGGAGCGCCACTCCTCACTGGTTTCCACTTGGACATCAAGCTGTTGACCACAACCCTTTGAGTGTGACCACAGAGCCAGTTCCTTACCCACCGAGCAGTCCATCCATCAAATCCATGCCTTTCGAACTTAGAGACAAGGATGTCATGAGGGACAGTGTCAAACGCGTTGCACAAGTCCAGGTAAATGATGTGTTGCTCTCTCCTTATCTACCAATGCTGTAGCACCACTGTAAAAGGCCACCAGGTTTGTGGCCCTTGGTGAAGCCGTGTTGACTGTCACTAATCACATTCTAATTTTCCATCTCTGCCTTAGAAGAGTTTCCAGGAGAATTTCCTCCATGATCTTGCCAGGCACAGAGGTGGGACTGACCGGTCTGTAGTTCCCCAGGTCTTCCTTTTCTCCCTTTTTGAAAATGGGGGTTACATTTCCCCTTTTCCAGTCAGTGGGAACTTCACCAGACTGCCACGACTTCTCAAACATGTTGGAAAATGGCTTAGCAATTTCATCCGCCAGCATCCTTGGGACTCATGGATGGATTTCATCAGGTCCCACGGACCTGTGTACCTTCAGGTTCCTTAAATGGTCTCAAACCTGATCTTCTCCTATAGTGGGCGGTTAATCCCACTCCCTTGACCTGCTGGCCACGCTGCTTTTGATGCAGCCCAGGATGCGGTTTGCATTCTGGACTGAGAGCACACATTGCAGGCTCATGTCCAGCTTTTCATCCACCAGCACCCCCAAGTCCTCCTCAGGGCTGCTCTCAATCCATTCTCTGCCCATCTTGCGTTTGTGCATGGGATTGCCCCAACCTAGGTGCAGGACCTTGTACTTGGCCTTGTTGAATCTCATGGGGTTTACCTGAGCCCACTTACTGAGCTTGTCCATGTCCCTCTGGGTAGCATTCAGGTCCCGCTGGATGGCATCGTGTCCCTCGGTGTGTCAGCTGCATCACTGAGCTTGGCGTCATCCTCAAACTTCATGAGGGTGCACTCAATCCCACTGTCAATGTCATTGATGAAGGTATAAAACAGTATTGATCCCAGTATGGACCCCTGAGGGACACCACTCATCACTGATCTCCATCCGATCATTGAGCCGTTAACCCTCTGGATGTGACCATCCAGCCAATTCCTCATCCACCGAACAGTCCACCCATCAAATCCATATCTCTCCAATTTAGAGAGAAGGATGTTGTGGGGGACCATGTCAAAGGCCTTACAGAAGTCCAGATAGATGACATCAGTGGCTCTTGCCTTGTCCACTGATGTAGTCACTCCATCATAGAAGCCACTAGGTTGGTCAGACAAGATTTGCCCTTGGTGAAGCCATGCTGGCTGTCTTGAATCACCCTGTCCTCCATGTGCCTTAACATGGCTTCTGTCAGGATCTGTTACGTGATCTTCCCAGGCACAGTGGTAAGGCGACTACATCAGTCAGTTCCCTTGAGACTCGTCTGGTCAGGTCCCGTAGACTTACAGAACAGGTTCCTCCGGTGGTCTCCAACCTGATCATCTTTGACAGTGGGAGGGACTTCGCTCCTTCAGTCCCTCAGTTATATCTTTAACAGGGACTTGGTTAAAAATATTTGTGGTTTAATGGAATGTTTGTGGCAGTTCCCTGGATCAAGTTTTTTAAGCGTGAAATTTATAGTAAAGGTTTCACAAAGGGCTATAATTTCAGCCTGATCTTTCCCCTCCATATCACTCACTCCAGTTTAACCTGTACCACTGAGGTAAAGGTTGGGGGAGGAGGTGAGTGTGCTTTGCGAGAGTAACTGGGGTTAAGCTTTTGAGTGCAGTTTCTACAGATGGAGAAGCGCTCTTGTGGGGGAAAAAAAAGCCACCACAAACAACCACCAAAAAAGCACCTGTTTTCCACCACAATATTATTTTTTGTTAATAATAAAATGTTTCACTTCTTTCTGCAGAACTTGCTTTGTGTGCTTAAACTAGCATAACAGCAGCAACGTTACCACAGCCAGTGTTTACGACTCGTGTATCTAAGCTAACGAGAAGCATCTCTGCATCGCATCTGTTCTCTGTAACAGGGATGAATGCAAGCGGGCTGTCCCGAGGGCAAGTTCTTGGTGTACGTAGAGGAGAGGGTGAGGTCAGGATGGCTCTCTAATTGCACCTGCCCCAGAAGTCTTTCACAACTGAATTCAGAATTCCGTAGGAAAACGCAGGTGAAAACCAGAAAGGACTATGTTGTTACTGCAAACCTTTTGGAGGGAGAGTTAGGAATATTGGTGTTTTGGGGACAATGAAAAGGAGTAGGATGATGGGCAAGACAAACTTTCCACTTTCTGGGAATTCTGTCACATTAAATAATGAGGAAAAAAGGCCCCTAATACTTTTCTCTATGTACAACTGTTTTCAGCTCTTGGGATCTCCTGAGTCTGTTACGGCCTGTTGAGATTCCTCAGTGGCTCTCTTTCAGGTACTTTTCCCATCTCACCATGAACCCATGTAAACATTTTGCATTTACAAGGCCTTCAGTAGGTCTGCTCTGCTCTAAGAAAAAAACACCTCCCCTCGCTTGGTTGCTCCCACCAGCTGTATCTGATGGCCCTTGTTCCTCGCTGCCTGCGCTCCCTGCCTCTAAGGGTGTTGTAGACCTTTCGTGTGCCAGCCTACGGGCCGTGGCTTTCCCAGGCTGAAGAGTCCCAGCTTATGCAGATGCTCCTTTGTGGAAGCCACTCCACCTCTGAGCTTCCTTGCTGGATTTCTCTGAAACTCTTTCAGTTCAGCTCTGTCTGAAGGTACCAGACTGCACCCAGGATTAAGGTCCAGGCTGAGCATGATGCAGGCAGCGGCATAACGATTTTCTTCCTTTTGTTCTCTCTTACTTTCCTAGTTATTCATAACATCTGATTTCCTTTTTTCCCAACCTTTTCCTGGGCAGTGTTTTCGTGGCACAAACTAACAGCCAAGGAGTTTTTCTTGAGCCCGAGGGAAATGGATAGCTCAGGGCCCGTTTTTTTTCTTGTATGTGAAGCTGAGACTGTTTTCTGCCTCAGTATAACCTTTCTTCATAATCCTTTTTTTGGTAGTTCTTTTTTGTTTGTTTGCAGAAATAAGGAAGGTTTTTTTCCCCCTTTAATTACAGGTAAAGAACTTGACTAGTATTAGTCAGAGGAGAGAGCTCTGTGAGGTATTTCCAGAGCTACCCTGGAAATACCTCATTTCCACAGAAGAACTTATACAAATGTTACGTTAATGCTCAGTCCTATTAATACACTTAACAGAACGTCACGCAGGATGAACTTGAACGTCTGAGAGAAGTCTGAATATTCCAAACCGTTATCATCAAAAGCCATGTTAACAATCCACTCAAAATAATAATTTTACTAGACCTATCTGATACAAAACTCTGATGACTGACAGTATTTTTGCTACTGCCTTCTGTTCCAATTGGAATCGGTAGAGAATAGGGAGGGTAAACAAGATTGTCAGTACTGTGGGAGGTCCGTTCCGTTGCACGGCTCTCCTTGCCTACGTGGCTGTATGATATTTGTACAGTGGATGGTTGGACCTGAGTCCGTACTTTCATTTTTTGGTGCTATTCAAATACTGAAGCTAGCACACCAGCTTTTTGTTCCTTGCGCTGTTACTCTCTCCTTGTCCCGAGGGTTACTGTTGTTTAATCGATCTCCAGCTGGGGAATTAGCACAGGCGTTCTCCTGACGGCACGAAGGGTCCTGTTCAGAAGCACTTTGTAAATCTGACCATAAATGTAATCCTGAGTGGAGCTCCTGAACTTCTGTCATGTGCTTGGTGTTAACATCTTCAAAATGGTAACTTCTCTCCTGGGTAGAAGCAAGAGCGAGTTGAAATTGCTTTTTCCAGGAAGTAGAATAAGAAGTAAGAGGAGAGACGGGGCTAACACACATGCAAACCAGAAGAAGCGCTGAATAAGGTGCAGTTTTATTTCCGTTTAGTTATGTTATGCTCATGCTCTTTAGAGATGCAAGTGTGTTATCTCATCATAGGGTAACATCTGCTGAAAGATTCAAACCATGTTTCACTTGTGTTTGGCATTCTAAGTGTCCTGAGGGTTTTTCGTAAAAAAAATCAAGCCCCTGATGTCTCAAACTCTCTCAGAAAAATGCATTACCAAAATCTTGTGTGACCCCAGACTTATTTCTTAACTATCCTTATACCATGTGATCTTTATGACCCAAGGGTATCTGATGTTCTCCTGATAATTTTCATTTTCTTTTTTTTTCTTTTTTTTTCAAAGTACGCGTTTGGTATTGTTATAACACAAATTCGCCTTCGTGTCTTTGTACAATATTCATGTGTCTGAAGGAACTAGAAACACCGGAAATGCTGAAAAACTAAAACGGGGAGGGGGAAGTTTGTCTGTTTGTAAGAAAAAAGTTATTTTGTCCATTTTGTTTCTGCGTGCATGAATGTTAAATCCAGGTGAGATGATTTCGCTTCCCTTGTTGTTTGTGTGTATGTTTTCCTCTGCTTGTATGTAACCTTTGGTCTCATGTTCTTTTGATCTCGGTTCCATGTTTATACACCGTTCTGCACAGTCAGTAAATCAACTTTGCATTCCTTTTGGTTTCTCATAATCCCCAGGCCCTGAAGGAAGTGTAATTTGGAAACTGGGGGAGGGTGTTTTTCTGTCTTTAGGTAACTGAAAAGAAAGGTCCATCTCTGCTGGGTTGATGCAAATTTTTATCCGTCCATATTCACATTGCCAGTATACCTAGCTGGAAGACTCAAGAATTGATGAAGTTTAACTCCTATTGTGTCAGTAAAAGACGTACTACTACTGTGCTTTCCCTCCTGGCTGGTTCACGAGTAAGGAGATGCTGTGTTCTTCTCAGCTGACCATTGGAGGCTGAGCACTTTATTCCTAGAGGTATTTCTGCAGCATAGACTTTGTTCATATTTTATCTTAGTTTTCATCATTTCTAGATGCTTTAGTGTGTGTTGCTATTCGTTCTTCATCTCGGGTCATCAAAATGGTTCTCTCTAGGAGAATTCATGTGGCTGATCTTATGCCTTTGTGCCATCTACAATGGTAATTACCTTTTAGGTGGTGCATAAATATACTGCTTGTGCTTCTTGGACAGGTGCTGTGTCTGTCTGTCCTTTGCATGCTGTGCTGCCAGAGAATTCGAGCTGAAACTTTGTGAATTTGCTTTTGAAGGAAATCCCAAGTTATTGGAAGCACTGAAAACTGGTTGGTTTAAGCCTGCACTGTGATGATGCTCCATCTCCGGTGCCAGAGAAGACCCCCACTCATGAATGTCATATCAGCTGCAAATGGGCTTGTCTTGTTCCTGAGCTCATCTGTGGTCTGCTTGCACTGAGAAATCCCAGGTCATTAGGAGGAGGACTGAAGCAGGTCGTGAGGAGGACTGAAGCACTTCCAAGCAGACTTTCTGGCACTGAAACTAGTAGTACTGGTTCTCCTGCAACAAGGGAAAACCAGAGTCAAACGATATTCACAGATATTGATACTTACAGTTCCAAGCAGCAAAGCCTCAAGCCCTGATTGTTCGTGTGGTACTCGCTGAGATTGGGCTTGCTTCACTGATGTTTGCTTTGAATCTTGAACTGAGATTTTATGCTCAGTTTATGCAGGGTGCTGCAGGTTTTGGTGAAGTTACCTCTTTCACGTCTGCCTCTGCAAGGACAGCCTCCGGCACCAGCTGTGCCTGTTTGTGATTCTGGATATCATATTTTCTTTGCAGCAGTTCACACCTCTCCTTCCTTCCTGCCTCAGAGAAAAGAGGAATGTTTGAATGATCTAGCTTTTTAACCTCCTGATGTTTGTGCTTCGGGAGGTGCTGCTATTTCTGTCCACGCAGCACCCATCTCCTGCTTCAGCTGCAGTGGTTGGCAGCAAGTTTCCAACGTGTGGAAGACAAACCTTAGCGATAGGTTTGTCGGGAGAGAGATGATGGTCATATCGCTTCCTTCTTCCCTGCCATGTTTCTTCTAGTCTTCTCATTCATCTCTTAGTTTATCTTCGGACCATTCTGTTGCTGGGGTGTCATCATGATGATGTCCCAGAGTCCCCATGTGATGTCCCACACCCGGTGTGCAGACGCCAGTACGCACACAGAGTAGAGGTATTATCTATTTATTTAATTTCTGCAGACATGGGTGCTAGGTGGTAATCCACAAAGCTAGCACACCAGCCTAAAAACTCTTAGGAATATTTATACGGTTCAAAACACAGAAATACACACCCTTGATGATAATTATTGGTTAGTACCTTATCTTAACAGTTTCCGTTGGTTAGCACAGCCTCTCGCTCTCATTTAAAGTTACAAGGCCCTTTAATTGATGTGTGCGTGCTCCAGCACTTCAGGGCGGGGGGGCTAGTCCAGTTCAGTCTCCAGTTGAGTGGGTGGTCGCGATCTCCCACTGGCACCTTTACCTTTCCCCCAGTTACTGCAAGTTTTTGTTGACTTTATGCCTTATCCAGCATCTGTCTGGTTTTCAGCCAGTTTCAGCGCCTCCTGTGGTGGGATGTTCCTTATTATCAGCCTTCTGTTCTTCTTCAAGGGTGTATTCGTTAGTAAGGCATTTATTGTTTATACCAAGTGTCTGGTTTCACAGGGCCTTGTGACCTTTTTAAGCTCTTTATTCTTACTTAATGAGAGATTCTACCTTTTATAATATATTTTACCTTTTTAAAAGTACGTTCCACCTTCTTAAAGTACATTAATCACTATTTTTCAGGGAAGGCATTGCCAATCGTGCTTTATTGAAAGCCAGAGAGCTTTTCAGGACTCCTTAAAATGTATCATTAAATTCCTTCCATTCCCTAGGAAAAAAACTGACGCTGATGACAACATTCTGGACATCCTCTGTTCTAAAGACACCCTCTCAATGATCGTGACGATTTCTGTGGGTGAAGCAGTTCTGTGTGTGCTCCGAATTTTGTGGTTTTCTTACACCCTACATGGTCAACTGGAGGAACAAAGTTGTCTTTGAAGGCACTATTTTTATGATTGCCATTTGTTTTCCTCCTCATTAGCGGTGATGATTGTGGAAGGGAGAAACCCAAGTAAGCTGCTCTTTGAGATGGTGATGGCTTTGGAAAAGGAGCTGCCTATTTAGAGTCACTGAGCTTTGCCTAGATACGCATGAAGCTTTGTTAGCTCTCCAAGAGCACAGATTCACTGGTCTGTTGTTCATTAATGTTCTGCCTACACACTTGAGGGAAGGTTTATTCCCTTTTTTACTAGATACTTGTTTGACAGGCAGAATCTATTTGAAATCATCCTTGGACACCATGGATGACCCCTAATAACCTCGCATTTTACATACTTTTTAATGTTTTGAATGCTGAATTGCAAAAGGACATACAGTCTTTGACTGAAGACTGGTTGTCATTTTTTAGGTCCCTTGGTGTCTTATTGGCAACCAAGAGCAAGTGACACTAATTCTTTTTTCTGCAGACTGCAGCCTCTTTCTCTATTTCTTTTACTGGAGCCCTACTAGTTGTGAGACTGTTTGTATGGCACAAATTGTATTGTATTGTACAGATACCACTTCCTCATCTCAGCTCTTCTCTTGCCCGTCAACGTTCTTGGAAAAAAACCAATGTGGGACTCAGTCTCCATCAGTTAAGGACACCATTTCAGCGTGGAGGAGATCCAGATCCTCTGGTTGATCACCTGTACGATATTCCTTCCACGGAGTGTGTTTGTGTGAGCTCGTTCTAACTTGTGTCCCAAAGTAGTGTCTGCTGGGGAATTAGCTGTTTTCATCCCCAAACTGAATACTGGAGGCTGAGATTCTTACTTCATCCTCAGCATTGCTAAGGACTTTTCTTTTTCTGCTGGTAAACTCCTTTCAGATTTTGGTTGTCTTGGTGCTGAAAGAAGCAAGGTCTCACCCATTTCTGTGCGGGGGGACAAACTGTTTTCAAGTTACATCAAGTTTGTTTTGGAGACCACAAATGTGACATTTCCGTTTGTCACTGGACTACAATCTGTCAGAGCTCAAGTTGTACTGGTTGTGGGAATCCCTAATGTTTGTCAGCCAGCCATCTGGAGTCTCTCCGTACCTTCCATACCTTCTCCATACCAAACAACATGCTGTTGCAGAAACACCGTCAGGGATGTAGCATTTGGCAAAGTGGATTGAAATTGCTGCATGAAGGGTTCAAGCGCCCACCTCTGAGGAGGTATGTCTGTGACGGTTGTCAGTTAGTCATGCACGGTGCTGAATAAACGTGAATAGTCTTGCAAAACAAACAAGAAAGGAGGTTACTTAACCTCCTTTGAGAGATGCCATCCGAACATACATTTCCCCTGCCCGTTATCCTTCCAGGTATTCGTTCACCTCTGTTGGGATCTTGCAACAGAATGAACCAAAATGACCTCACGGTTTGCTACCTTCTCGGTGCATCAGATGTGATTAAAGCAGCACAGGACCGATAAAGATCAAAAATTTGTTACCCAGCTTTGAATGTTAATATGTTGTGAATGTAAATCTCGAGTGCACTTCTGGATGGCTTTGGTTGCTCCTAAAATGACCTTTCTGTTACCTTAAGACTGAAAAAGAATCTAAATACGACCAGCATTGTTACCTGGCATGCTGCTTTAGAGCTCACTTAACATACATGGACATCCTGCTGTGTTTTTCTTTTTAGTGATTAATTCCTGCATTTGAGTTTCCTGTTACTCTTGAAATGATGGCTCGTCCATATATATCAGTTCTTTGGTTAGCTAGGGAGCCATTTTATGTGGTCTAGAAAGCACACCAGCAAAGCTGTTACTCTTCCCCTTTTTGGTACGAGTTTTAAATGCTGCTCTGTCTGAATCTCTGTATCTTTTAATTTTAAGGATCTGAATATTTCTCTTTTCTCTCCTACTCTGCTCATTTTTGCAGTGCACGCTGTTGAGAGTAAGTGTTGCTGTATCCTTTCTTCCCCCTCCCCCCCCCCCAAACTGCAGAACTAATGTAATTTCTGTTATTTGCTGTGCCCATAAATCTCCTTTGGGAGGAGCTATTGATCTAGGCTGAGATTTGAGGCTTCCTGAAAGCTAAAAGGAGAGCCATCCCAGGTCATTCTGCTGTGGTAAACGAGGTCACCGGACGGAAAAAGCTGAGAATCTTTGTCTTAAATGATTTTAATATATCAGTGTTGGAGATAAAGTGTTGGCAGATTATTAGGTGCTCTATGCAGATAATGTAATTGAGGGGGACATGGTGACACTTTGGAGAGACTTCTGCCTTTTGAAGTCAGATGGGATAATTATCTTATTTAATCTCATTGTACAACTGGCCAGAGAATTTCTCCTGGGCGTTCATGCATCCAGCCTGCTAATCTCAGAATACCTGGTGGGAGAGTTTCTGAGGGTTTGTAAACTATTGGATTTTTTTTAAAGGGTAATCACAGAATCATGGAGTAATAGAACGGTTTGGGTTGGAAGGGACCTTTAAGATGATCTAGTTCCAGCTCCCCTGCCATGGGCAGGGACACCTCCCACTAGATGGTGGTAATGAGAAGAGCCTGGTCCCATCCTCCTGACACCCCCCCTTTCAGTATTTATAAGTGTTGATAAGGTCCCCCCTCAGCTGTCTTTTTTCCAGACTGAAGAGACCCAAATCGCTCAGCCTTTCTTCATAAGAGAGATGTTCCAGTCCCCTCATCATCTTCGTAGCCCTTTGCTGTCCCCTCTCCAGCAGTTCCCTGTCCTTCTTGAACTGGGGAGCCCAGCACTGGACACAGCACTCCAGGTGCGGCCTCACCAGGGCAGAGCAGAGGGGGAGGATGACCTCCCTCCACCTGCTGGACACACTCTTCTTGATGCACCCCGGGATGCCATTGGCCTCCTTGGCCCATTGCTGGCTCATGGTCATCCTGTTGTCCACCACGACTCCAGGTCTCTTTCCACAGAGCTGCTCTCCAGCGGGTCACCCCCAACCTGTCCTGCTGCGGGGGGTTATTCCTCCCCAGGTGCAGCGCCCTACACTTGCCCTTGTTGAATTTCCTTAAGGTTCCTCTTGGCCCAAATCTCCAGCTTGTCCAGGTCTCTCTGGATGGCGGCATGGCCTTCTGGTGTGTCAGCCACCCCCCCCAGCTTTGTGTCATCGGCGAACTTGCTGAGGGTGCACTCGGTCCCCTCATCCAGGTCATTGATGAAGATACTGAACAGGACTGGACCCAGTACTGACCCCTGGGGAACACCACTCCTCACTGACCTCCAACTAGACCCTGTCCCCCTAATCACGACCCTCTGAGCTCTGTCTTTCAGCCAGTTCTCTATCCACCTTACTGTCCGTTCATCAAGCCCACTCTTCCTAAGCTTCCCTAGGAGGATGCTGTGGGGGACTGTCGAACGCCTTGCTGAAGTCAAGGTAGACAGTGATGTAAATCTAGTATAACAGAACACATGATGTAAATCTAGTATAACAGGTTAGTCAAGGACTGGTCTTTCTCAAGTGCTGCCCTTGGATTTCTGTGTTACTGCGCTGTAAGTGTAAGATTTGTCAGCCTTACTAGTCCTCGGCTCCCACTTCACATGCTAACAAGTGTGACTGCCCGAGCATTCGAGCTGCAAACGCCATAATCCCGCATGGGGTTCTAAGAGCACGGCTGCCAGGAGGAGCATCCCTGTCCCTCCCCGTGCATTGCTGCGCTGCGCCAGCACAGGCATTCGTGCGGCTGCGTGATTAACCTTCCTTTGGAGCTGCCCTGGCTGGAAGAATAGCCTCACATAAAGCAGTGGCTACCTTTCAGCCTCTTGCGTTCTCTGATGTGGCTCATGACCGAAAGGAGGGTGGGACAGGAACGAACCATCAACAGAAAGATCGAGGGACAAAGACTGATTCCTTTGGCAGTAGGTCCAGTTTAAATGCAGATCCACCAGCACCAGGATCTCTGTAGAACTTTATTTATGAACTGAAGGTTTGCCTGCTGGTGTCTGTAGAAAAGGCAGCAGGACTTGACGCTTCACTGACAGATAAGCCACTTAACTCTTGGTTTAAGTGCAAATAACTCTTGGTTTAAGTGCAAATAACACCGCAGTGTGAAACAGGGTGTTGCTGGTAACTGTTAAGAAGAACAGCATAGCATAATCCCAAGGCCACTTCTCCCTTCTTTCCTTTCCCTGCCCACCATTTCACACCTATTTCCAAATTTTCAGGAATTTCTTTTTGAAAGCCAAATGAGTTCTTTGGTTCAGTTGCCAGCGCAGCACACGAACTGCTGTGCTAGTGGCAGCGATCAGTCTGCGCGCTTGTCAGAGACAGCGACAGGAATATCTGAAGCCAGTGCAGCTCTGAGCTCTTTGTAAGGCAGAACTCTTGCCTTAATTCCAGTGAGTGCAGCCTTAGTTTCTCAACATTGAACACTTTAACTGTGAAATGCAAGGGCCTCTCCCTAGATCAGTGCGTTAGGAGAAGTATAGTTAGGGCTTGGAATTTACTTTTCTAACTGTGCGTTCTCTGTTCTGCATGTATGTATCTTAGGGTTTAGTAAGGGTTTTCTCTAAACACAAGTAATGCTTCTGGTGTTTAATTGAAAGATGTTAATAGGAAAAATGAGTTCGCAGCACACAATGTTTTAAAGGAGAGGCCAGTTTCAATCAGTTCTTCAGCCTTGCAGCCTGTCTTGTGCTAGGCTGTGTATCAGAAACCCTTCAAGGCAGCAGAATTCCTAATCTTTGTCAATCATGTGGCAGCACTTGGTGATCTGACTCCATCAGCTCCTGAAATAATAGCCCATGATTTTTGAGGTGTGCTTTTCTTTGCTAAGGTGAAAGGTGAGGTCTGGCTTCCGTGGCGTGTGAATTTACCTGTTAAAATGCGCTGCAGCTCTCTGGCTACTGTAAGATGATTGTGCGATGTTTGGTAAACCTGGTAGGAGCCGTACTGAAACTGAGTTGTAAGTTATATTTTCATCCTGAGGCTGATGCTTCTGGCATTGCATAAAGTCACTTAAGTAGCCAACCGAAAGATATCTGTTGCCTCCCGTTGCCCATATCCCTTCTGGAGGCGTGCGGTGCTGCTGGCGTCGTCATATTGCTGTACGCAGGAAGGGCAGAGAGAGGGCAGGCCAAATTCCCCAAATCCTAGCACCGGTGGCAATCATCTTGGCCCCCCCAGTGGCTTGCAAATATCTCCGCAAAGACCTTTCCTTTCCCTGCGTGTTCTCCGGGCAGCAGTAACGAGGCTGATTGATAGGCAGAGCGCTGAGATTTGCTAAGACGACAGTCATTTCTTAGGGTACTTGCATGTGATATTAAGGCATGTGCTCTGCATAGTTGTTAGTTTAGATCTGTTGTGCCGCTGTGTTTTACAGTAGTTAGAGGAGTTACGTGTATCAGGTGGTGACTGAGACACCAGTGAAGTTTTCCTTGCTTGCCCTTGGGATCTTGTTTTTGCCCTAGATTAAGAATACGTTCAGGTGAGGACTGGAATACTTAATATGAATTAACCCCAAATTAAAGTTACTTTCCTTCACCCTAGCGGTGTCTAGTCTATGTCAGGAGGGGGAATTGCAGCAGTTTTATCTATCACATGCCCTACTGCAAGGAAGAGAGAAACCCAGGCAATTTTCTTGCCATTTTAGATTGCGATGGAAATGAGAGGAGCTCCCTACCTAGAATAAGGTAAACAGATATGCTTGTTATCGCAGTCTGAACTATATTGTTAAACTATTTTTCTATTACAGTTCACGATCTGCAGAGCTTCGGACTTGATAATGTAAGTGCTCCCAAGATGGCGTTCTGGTTCTCTTGGTCTTCTGGATTTCCCTGCCTGTGCCGCATTGAGATCCTGGTGTATTGATCCCAGCTGGATTTGGCTGTATAAGTCTGGGCAGAACCTGGAAGCTGCTTTCACACGGGTCTCTGAAGTGTGTTCTGTGACATCTGCATGTTGCTTGGCAAGCCTGTTCCCTTCTTCCTGAGACTGCTTTGCTCCTTAATCTGCGCTTCCCAGTTTTCTGAGGTTGACATTTTCACCACTGCTTCTGGATCTGTTGGAGTTTACCTTGTGCCGGGAGGAAAGCAGATGATACCCGTACCAGTGCCACCAAGGCAGCTGGCAGCATGATGCTCCTATGGCAGAGAGAGGAATGGCGGGGAGAGCCCGCTCTGTAGATGGGAGGGAAGGGCACTGGGATCTGGGGATTTCCAGCAGCAAAGGGAGAAATTCCACATCTTGGAATCTCCCATGAATAAAAAAAAAAAGAGCAGGTGCTTTGGAGTTTACTGTTAGGACACACAGAGTAAGGGAGGACCTGTCCCCGTTCCTGAGCCACACTCAGAAAAATATACAAATAATTAACTTTCAACCCCTTACCTTGCCCCTGGGATGCTGTGCAGTTGTTTGAGTTATTAACGTTTCTGTTTCAGATCAATATGACGCACTATATCAAACATCTCTCGTTTGGAAGGGATTATCCAGGCATTGTGAACCCTCTGGATGGGACGGACGTCACTGCACAGCAAGGTAAAAGCCAGCTGAGAGAAATCTCTTTTTAAGTGCCTGTATTAATGAGTGTTAGAAGAGAACAGGAGCAAATTTCCTAGTCTTTAACAAGAACCCTGACAGCATTGTGTAAAATATAGATTCCTCCACCTTTTGCTCTTTCTGGAACAGCTGCGTCCATTCATCTGGAACAAATCTGCCAACGTGTGTTGATTCTGTGACCTTTCTGAAAGATCTCTGTTTTCAGTGTTCGGGGATGCACAGCAGCAGGTGTAGCACATCATTATTAAATGTCTGCATCAGGTGTAGTGCAGGGAGAGCCCTGTCTATCTATTGCATGCAGTAGGAGATAACCAGAAGATGCAGAATAGGGGAAAAAAATGCCTAATTGATAGTGGCTGGAGAACCGTGCTGTATGCCTGGCTGTGATCTACCCAACAGTAACGGCTGAACAGCTGCGGTGAAGTTGAAATATTGCTGATCTTTCCTAGATACCTCCAGTTGGCTGGCTTGAGAAGGAAAGGCAATTCTCTCCTCATGCTACTGCTGCTCAAACTGTAATCTTGTTTTATTCACACAAGACTGTGTGCATTTTCCGTGAAACATTCTGCGTTTTATATGCAACTGCAGAAATTAGTTATTTTTTCAGATCTGTGAAGTCTGCAAAGTTTGTATTTGCAGGTACTTGGGGTACTGTTGTGTAATAAAGCTTGGAGAAAGAAGTTGTTTGCTTTGAGGTGGTGGCAGGATTGTTAATCGTACCTGAATACATTATTTTAAATTTTCCACCATTGATTTACATTCTTGTACCTAAATCAAAGGATGGTACTTAAAATAAAATACAGAAAAAAGACAAGGTGTCATAATGCTTAATATGATTATGGTGCCATAGCTTTTCTGTGGAGTAACAAACCCTCTGAGAGGTGGCCCCTAGCTAGCTGGTAACACACACGTTGCTCCCAAGTCCTTCTCCTCAGGGCTGCTCCCAATCCATTCTCTGCCCAGCCTGGATTTGTGCCCGGAATTGCCGCAAGCCACGTGCAGGACCTTGCCCTTGGCCTGGTTGAACTTCATGAGGTTTGCACGGGCCCACCTCTCAAGCCTGTCCAGGTCCCTCTGGATGGCATCCCTTCCCTCCAGCGAGTCGACTGTGCCACACAGCTTGGTGTCGTGGGCAAACTTGCTGGGGGTGCACTCAATCCCACTGTCCATGTCTCTGACAAAGATGTTAAACAGCACTGGTCCCAGTACTGACCCCTGAGGAACGCCACTCCTCACTGGTTTCCACTTGGACATCAAGCCGTTGACCACAACCCTTTGAGTGTGACCATAGAGCCAGTTCCTTACCCACTGAGCGGTCCATCCATCAAATCCATGCCTTTCGAGCTTAGGGACAAGGATGTCATGAGGGGCAGTGTCAAACACTTTGCACAAGTCCAGGTAAATGATGTCTGTTGCTCTTCCTGTATCGACCAACACTATCATGCTGTCGTAGAAAGCCACCGAATTTGTCAGGCATGATTTGCCCTTAGTGAAGCCATGTTGGCTATCACCAATCACCTCCTTGTTTTCCATGTGCCTTAGAAGAGCTTCCAGGAGAATTTCCTCCATGATCTTGCCAGGCACAGAGGTGAGACTGACCGGTCTGTGTAGTTCCTCAGATCTTCCTTCTTTCCCTTTTTGAAAATGGGGGTTACATTTCCCCTCTTCCAGTCAGCGGGAACTTCACCAGGCTGCCATGGCTTCTCAGCTATAATGGAAAGCAGCTTAGTAACTTCGTCCGCCAGTTCCCTCAGGACCCAGGGATGGATTTCATCAGGTCCCATGGACTTATGCACCTTCAGGTTCCTTAGATGGCCTTGAACCTGATCTACTCCTACAGTGGGCATTTCCTTATTCTCCCAGTTCCTGCCTTTGCCTTCTGCAACTTGGGTGGTTTTGCTAGAGCCCTCGCCGGTGAAGACCAAGGCAAAAAAAGTTGTTGAGTACCTCAGTCTTGTCCATGTCCCGGATGACCAGGTCTCTTGATTCCTTCCGGAGAGGAACCACATTTTCCTTAGTCTTTCTTTTGTCATTGACATACCTATGGAAGCTTTTCTTGTTGCCCTTGATGTCCCTGGCCAGATTTAACTCTAGCTGGGCTTTATCTTTCCTAACCTGATCCCTGGCTGCTTGGGCAATTTCTTGTATTTCTCCCAGGCTACTTGTCCTTGCTTCCACCATCTGTAGGCTTCCTTTTTGCTTCCGAGATTGTCCAGGAGTTTCTTGTTCATCCATACATTTATCCTGGTGTTTTTGCCTGACTTCTCTGTTGGGATGCATCGGTCCTGAGCTTGGAGGAGGTGGTCCTTGAATATTAGCCAGCTTTCTTGGGCCCTTCTTCCCTCCAGGGCATTATCCCATGGTACTCTGCCAAGGAGATCCCTGAAGAGGCCAAAGTCTGCACTCCTGAAGTCCAAGGTAGTGAGCTTACTCTGTGCCCTCCTTGCTGCCCTGGAGATCTTGAACTCCATTTCATGGGCGCTGCAGTCAAGGCTGCCGATGAGCTTCAGGGCATTTGAAAATAGGTTTTCAAAGCGACTCCTGCCTTCCGTTATCCTTAAGAGGAGTGAAGGAACAGGCTGGTCTGAGGCAGCAGCAGGAGTTCTGTTTTTTTGTTCTCTGATCCAGATCTTCTTTTTCACCTGATATGATAGAAACTGTACTTCTACAGGAATGAACTGTAGTGTTAATTGAAGTTGCTGTAGGATACTCGTTTGGAGTTGAGTGTGTTTTCTTAGGGTTGTGCTGTTAAATATAAATGTTTTCATGTACTATAATAAAAAATTTCAAGAGGTTATACGGCTAAAACTATAGCAAGATAACTGTTTTGTAAAATGTTTTCAATTTAGTCAAGGCCAAAATGGCAGTAGTTCTGGTTTTGGTTGGAAGGGGAACGAGTTTCACTTTGGCAAAAGGAAAACTCATGTCAGACGTTAACTTTACTGTCCTTGAAAATCTCCAGAAGCTGTTGCGTAGAAATCTGTTCCCTGACAAGTTGAAAAAAACCAATTTGTGTCTACCTAACCTGTCAGTTAAGCTTTCCAGCTCTTTGCCAGCTACTAATTGTGTGTCTCTGTCTTTGCTCATAGCTTCCATGATGTTTCAATATTTTGTCAAGGTGGTCCCCACGGTGTATATGAAAGTAGATGGTGAAGTAAGTACTGTTTTTTCCCCTATTGCTTTGGCAAGTGAAAGCCTTCAGACTTTCTCCTCGTATTCTGATGCTGACATTATCTGACCTCTGGTGGAAACAACACCATCTGTTTGACTTTCTTCATATAACCGCCCCAGTAAGAATAACAGTTTCTATGGTGTATGGTTGTCTGTAATGTTGCAGCAGTGATGAAGCAGATTTTCAGCCTGCTCTGTCCCACCTAGATCAAAGTGACATGCCATTTTCATCATGTTCCCTCATGAATCCCTCCTAGTGCATGATCAGGAGAAGGTAAAGCAGCAAGGAGAACCTAAAAATGTTCTTTGGAGAATAACCCAAGATTAGCTTGTCTCCAATTTAAAAGCTCCTTTAGCCTCCAGAAGAGCGTGGCTGGATTTCCAGCCCTGCTTTCAGGACAGGTAAGGTAAACAAATTACTGAGGAGATACCAGGGTGAGACGAAGATCCTGAGAACAGGGACAGATTTTTGCTCTCTTCTGAAGACAGCCTGAGGGAGCAGAAAGAACTGTGACTTCATTCATTTGGAAGCTGTCATTTTGCAGGGGATCTCAAGAGGTACAGAGAACCTCTTTTTAAAAACCGAAATGAACCTGTCGGTTATCATTACCGAAATGAACCTGTCGGTCTCAGGGCAGCAGACTGATGTAAGCTGTTGTGTTCCTTTTGCAAAGAAAACACCAGTAGAGGCAACAGCTCTACTGTTGCGCAGACTTCACCACCAGTGCTAACCAGCGTACTTGTCTAACCCCGTGAGGAACAGACAGATGCCACATGCCACGGTGCCTCTGTGACCATTCACGTACAAGATGGCTTAGCTCCCTAGCTGTCTCCCAGGTTTAGGTTCTGTATTTTCTATGCTGGGTGGTCCATGCCCAGCTTCACTTTAACACCAAGCCAGTTTCCTCTGAGGTGAAACCGAAGTGTGGTTCTGGGGCTCATTCAGTGCAAGGACTGATCTACGCGGGGATGAAACTGCGCCAGAATTCGACTCCCTTCTCCTGCGCAGTTTTATAACACTGTGCAAACCCCACGGCACTGGGAACCCTTACCACCTCCGGCTCTTCACCCAAACTCATGCTGCGCTCGGGCACGTACGACGTATCCTTGCAGTGAGAACAGCATACTACTGCACATCCATGCGACTTCCATGTTGGTTTAGGCACTAAGAAACGTAAATCGCCAGCAGTTCATTAGTTATGCCAGAGGCTGCATACGAACTACAAATCTGAGGGGACACACGGCCACAGTAGATACAATTCAAGCAAAGCTGTCCTAGAGCAGTGCGGGCAGAGCAATGTACCAGAATCCGTTGGAAAGGTAGATGCAGTTTGTGTTTCTTCATCTGCCCTAAAGATTGAAACTGTTTGCAAGACTCAGTTCTCATGTGATAAATCCTGATGTGGGCCACTCTTTCTTCAATCCCCTGCCTAGAAAGGGCCCGTCTGGTTTTTTTCTGGAGGTTGTATGGAAGTTACTTGCTACGAGGTGATATTGGGAGAACCTTCAAACAATCTTTGAAGCTCATTCTGCTTGGATTCAGGATGCCTCTGCAGTTTCTGTGGAGGACTGAAATGCCTGAAGTACGAAGGATAGTTAATAGGAGCCGTATCCTTGTGACCACCCCAGTGCCATAAGCCACCGTGGCTTCTGTTTCTCGTGGTGAAATCTCGCATGCTACTGCAGATCTGTTGTTCAGATTTCAAAGGACTTCTCTGTCAAAAGAATTGGTTTTCAGTAGTCACCAGGAGAGAAATCCCTGCAAACAGTGATGCTTATACTTACAGTAACTATGGATCCTAGTACCCTGCCAGATGTATACCAGGGGCTGTGTTATACATTCAGTACTTGGAACCCCCAAACATGGAATTTAGTGAAGAAACTGCATAGTATCTTCCTCAGCTTGGATGGTAATTTGTGTCAGATGGCTTATTAGGGATGATAGAACATAATTTCATTTTACAGAAACCAAATTAATTTGCTCTAAGAATAGGACTGGTATGGACAACGTGTAGAAGAATGGCAGGGCACAGAAGAATGCTGCAGGGTCATCTTCGTTCATACAAAGATGGGCAATCTGTCCTTCTCCAGCCCTGGCGCTCTTATGCTTTTACATATTATTTCCTTTTCTCTTACCCTTGAATGTATATATATAGCTTTCTCACATCAGTGCTGTCTCCTTGAAGCATGCTTAGGTGGACTACATTTTGGTAGAGGATGACGTGGACTTGGGGTTGAGGCTGAGAAGCTATCATCCGGTTTATGCCATTACTTGGCAGCAGAGACCAAACCAGTCCAGCCTGGGGACTGGTGCAGCACTTGTTCTTTGGGCTAGCTGGGGCTTTAACTGATAGCCTGTAGTAAAAATAGACCTGATCCTGGTGGTGTTCTTTATGACCCTTTTTATGACCCACTGTCAGACTCCCCACAAGTGAGTGGGCAGGGCTACAATTCATATGGTTCACTGAACCAGTGTTAGGCTTTTCTATTCCTTGTTAACAAAACAATGTTTCCCGTGTTTGTTTCCTGCTAGGTGGTAAGGACTAACCAGTTTTCAGTTACACGACATGAGAAGATAGCCAACGGGCTACTAGGAGACCAGGGTCTGCCTGGTGTGTTTGTGCTCTATGAACTTTCACCCATGATGGTGAAGCTGACAGAGAAACACAGGTAAGAGACGTTTCAGTCTCTCTCACTGATTTTGTCATTTTGCATAGCTTAAAACTCCATCCTCACTTAGACGCGATGGTGCAAATGCCTGAAAGCCATCCAAGCCCCTTCGTGGTCCGTGGAGAGGAAGAGGCCCGACCAGAGGCCCTTGCTCTCAGTGTGAACATGTGAAAGAGCTTGTGGTTTTTCTAATATGACCTGAAGCGTTTTAATCCAGTATCCAGATGGAGAAGGAAATTGGTGCAGGGAGCAGAAGTCGGATGGAACGGTTCTTGATTCAGACTAATTTCTTCAAAGGTTTTTTTTTTAATGGGAAGACAGATTTATATAGCGTACCCACCTTACCAGCACCTACAGCAGCACCCACGCTCATCCAGTCAGGTTACTTACTCTGCATTTGCTATAGCTTTTCTTCGTGTAGTAGTCAGTGTGGAACCTCTTTCTTCTTTCCAGGTCTTCCATTAATCACAGGCATGTAATGGCAGGGCTCTGGGAGGGGTTGTACCTGTCCGATCTTTTAGGTTCATAACGAGGGACAGCCAATGTCCATACCTTAAAATGTATTAACGTGTGCTTAGGGATTTAGTTTTTGTGTTACAACAGCCTGCTGTGCGTTCTGTCTGGGTAGGAATGGATAAAATCTTAATGGTTAAAAGCTCATCCGTTAGGTTTGCGAATTCAGTACTTGCCTCCCGGGGTTGCCACTGAGCTCCTTAGAGCGCCCTGCACTTCTGCTATTCGATGCTGCCCAGTAAAAGTATCAGTGAGAGACCCCATTCTGTAGCCGGTAGGGGTTATCTAATTGTTAAATCTGATAATTGTCAGCTATTACTGTTTATATAGTCGCGTGCTATGGTGAACATTATGATAATTAGGAATTAGTTTTGATGAGTTGCTACTTACCTGACATTGGTACCTGAGCTCATGCTGGTTGTTCAAATGTTTTTCCTCATTCTAGGTCCTTCACACACTTTCTCACAGGAGTTTGTGCCATCATTGGAGGCATATTTACAGGTATTGCACCTTTCAATATTTTTTTCTTTCTAAAGTGTAAACATTTGCCATCTTACTCTTTCTAAAGTCTGCATGGGAGGTAATAAATCCCTCTTTGATGGGAAGAGGTGACTTCAGCCCTTAGGAGGGGATATAGCGCGTTCTGCAGAGCCACGGGAGTGGCGTCAGATGGTAATTAGCACTGCAGGCTTTCAAGATGCTGTAGACCTATTACAATATTTTATTTGATGAAATGTTTTCATTTCATTATGATATAGACCTGTCATAAGGTTTCATGGTGATGCTTTACAGGATGCTTTACATTGTTTTCAAATAATGCAGCCTTTCACATACCGTATGAATCCATCCGTACTGTTTTCTTGGCCAGCTTGGGCCTGTAAGCAGATTTCCACTTTCATGTGGAACTAAAGCCAGTAAAACCTGTGAACCCAGGTTGCTATGGGCATAGCCATCTCAGCGGTGTCAAACTGTGTGTTCCCGGACATCGGAGCTCCAGTGAGTGCCCTGCAGGAACTAAAAGTATCCCTCAGAGCCAAACAGGGTCCTGTAAGGAAAGGCTGGACTTCATTCTCAGGGCTGGCTTCTGGAATAGCTAACTGGTATCTGCTCAGCTCCACGTGTGTGATAGAGCCCAGCCTTGGTCCAGCCTTGCACTCCAGCTAATAACCCAGCGTGCTCTGAAACCCAGGCAGAGATGCTCACGTTCTCATCAGAGGCGTCTGTGAAGGGTCAGCCTGGAGATCTGGGCAGCAGATCTTACTGGGTCCGAGAAGCCAGCTACTGTATCATGGAACGCTTGTATCACATACCTATGTCACATAATACCTTCACCTGCAAGGTTTTCCTGTCGCCTGAGGTGTCCCAGCGCTCAGTTAACCTCATACTGGGAAACAGGATTTCTGTCTGTAATAAATGTGGTCATATGCATTTCTATGGTTGACTCAGGGAAAGGTTTTCAAAAATAATTTTCATGACAAACGCAAGCGGCCTCTGATGCTGATGAGGTTTGATGGCCGGTTCGTAATGTTTGCTGCCATAAGCCACGTTCAGACTCTCCGTATTCGTGTTCTAGAGGACAGATCAGACCAGCTGTGTAACGGTTTTTGTGTTACAGCATCAAATTGATTCCACAAGTAGAGATAATTTCAGGGCAAAACAACCACAAAAGACAGTCATCTGAAGTGTTACTCAAAGACCATAGTAAGGCAAATAATTCCATGTTCTACGGTAATAAACAGAAGACTCGGTTACCATTTTAGCCACTACTCTTTATGTAGTATTGAAATATCTGTCTTTGTGTGGGGACAAGTAGTTTCTTAGCTGAGGTGTTGAATAAAAGATAAAAAAGAACGTAAAGCTTCATAAAGACATTGAAAATATCTTCACTTACGGGCAGCCTGTGTTCCCTCCCTGCAGGAGCTCAGGGCTCCTGTCCTGTGAAAGCTGCCCCGGTGGATGCAGGGTTGTCTGGGGTTTGTGGTGCAGGAGACCCATTCTGAGCTTCTCCGTGGCCCCAAACAAGCACTGAATTACTAGGCTCCTTCAGTGCTAGAGAGATTTGGGAAAAATACCGCAGAAAGAACTGAAGGTTTGCATCCTTGGTGGGTGAACATTGCGGTCTCCGATAAAGGGCATCCATAAAGGGCAGCGCGGGGTCGAGCAGCTCGCTTTTAGTTACTGCGAAAAGAGCAGGAGATGGGAAACCTGCTCTTGGCAAGCTGGGTCAGGGCAACTCTGTGGCGTAAAGCTCTTGGCATCAGCTTCCTCTCCAAACGCTTCTCACTCATCAGTAAACACCTGGCTCATTTTTACTTCTGTAAGAGAGATCTTCTGGAGAAGTACGATCACCTGTGCCCTGCAAGCAGGATCTTGTCGGTCCTAATGACATGATGACCTTATTCTGCAGAGCAGCAGCAGCTGGCTGCCTGGGGGAGCTGGAATTCCTTTCCACTGACAGAAGGATTTGTGTTTTCTTTCCCTGGGATTTGTTCTCTCTTTGAGGCATGGCTAGCTTGGTCCATCTGTTTTTTTTTTTCCTTTTAGTTGCAGGATTCATTGACTCCTTGATCTATCACTCAGCTCGTGCCATCCAGAAGAAAATTGATCTTGGGAAGACAACATAAATAAGCAACGATCTCACCCCACAAAAAACCCTCTAAGGAGAACTAACCAGGTTTTTTTGAAACACAAGCGATGTTCTGAGTACACAAGAGAAGAGGTTCGGAATTACCAGCTGGCCCTGACTGCTCGTACGTTACTGTCCCGTTATTCTTTGTTTGGCATTAATTTGTGGGTGGAACTGCTTGAACCTTGCTGCTGTGAAGATGAGCCATCTTGTCTGGCTGTGCAGGCCCTACTGTAAAACCCCTTTGGTCAGTCCGTGTTCGGCCAGTTCCGCCCTGAAGAGCTGCTGGAGACACTGCGTTCTGTTTGCCTCCAGGAGTAACGTACTGTATTGTCACGAGACCTGGGGTGGATTGCAGTTGCCATCAGATAAGCTTTCTAGCGACACCATCTGGCTTTTTTTTAATTTGTCTCTAAAATGTTGGGGAGCGCGCTGATGCTGCGTGCCAGACCGCTGTGGAAACGTGCCGAATCCCGTGCACTTTCTGCGCCCCCCGTCCTGGGCAGCGGTGAGACCTGGCACGTGGGTCGCGCTTACTGTCCTGTGGGGCATTGCAGCCGCCCCACGCTGCTCCGACGACAGACGCGAGTTGATGTTTCAGCAAAAAAAAGTGTTTTGAAGTTTTAATTGGTTTTTAAATCGGATGGTGTTTTTCATTTCCGCTCTGTTTATCTTTTGAAATAAAGTCCATCCTCTGTGTTTTGGAAAAGCATTTGGAAGAGTAATTGAATTATTTGAACTAATCCTGGTACTGAATGGGAAACTGTAATTAAAAAACACACCTGCCTTGTGGCCAAGTATGTAGACAGCATGATGAGCGTGGTTTGCATTTTTTTCTTTTTAATGATCTACACAAGTGAGTACAATGTTTGGCATGTGAAATTATAGTGGGAGAATTTGGAAAACAATGAGGGAAAATAAAACTCTGTGGATTCCTGCCTCATTTTTAGGCAAAGCAGATTCATTATTCTTAAATCTCAGCTCTGGATGTGTTTTGGTATTGACTCAAAAATTGGTCCAAGCCATTTGTCCGACAGTGCGCAGTGCGCGTGACAGGCACAGGATCAGATAATGCAGACAGAAAGCTATTTTATAATTAATTTGAAAGTAGTTTTTGTTTGTGATTGTGTTTTTAAAAAAAAAAAATAATAGCTGAACTTAGCTACAAACCAGGGATGATAAAAACCTGTGTTTTTTCAATCAGGGAGAGAAGCAGTTTGAGGGGTGGGTGAGGAAACCGATTCATCTGATTAATTAACACACAGTATCTGTCTGTTTTGTCAGGAACAAAAAGTGACCCGCACATCTCCAATCGCTCCGTAGAGCACACAGCTTTGTAACTAAATTTGAAAGAATTATCAGGAGGGGGAAGGTGAATTGAACTAAGATAGCAAGAGTTTAACCCACAATTAAACAAATTGCCAGCTAATTGCTGGGCTTTGATAAGAAACCTCAGAAAAGCATTGGAGAGCGTGGCCCAGAGTGCTGCTTGGCACCTAGAGAAAACAGAGAGAAGGTGAAAGGACGGCTAAGTGCAAGACTTGTACTCATTGTGGCAAACTGGGTATAATTGAGAAGAGAAAGAGAAGATATCAAGAAAGGGAGATCCTACCTGGAGAGGTCGGAAATGAATGAAGCTAATAGTGAAGTAATAGAAGCTTCTGCTACAAAACGGGAGCTTTTGAGTAGGAGAGATCTGGTGCTTTTAGTAGACTGAAAGACCGAGTCACTAATGGCTATGGAAAAGCTGAGTCTGATTTGAGGATGTTCATGTTTGCGATGGAAAGGAGGAAAAGAGATGCTGCGAACTCTGCTCTGGAGGAGAAAACCTTTGGGACGTGAAGGCTGCAGCGTCTACTGTCTTGTCCTGCAGTGTGGGGCTGAGATTGTGCTGTCTTTTCAAAGCAGGAAGGGCTCAAAAAGTAAAGCGAATGTTAATAATAGATTCACATGTGTTTTCAATGTTTATTCAACATAAGATCATTTCAGTTGTGCTTGATTCTGTCATCTTCTGACTTAGCATGCTTGATTTTTTCCCTTTCTTCTTTGATACAACTTGTAAAATTTTTCCTTAGTTATAAAAAGACAGGAAGGGAAGCTGCCCCTCTCCGCCTGCCCAAAGAACAACTGCAGACCTCCCGCAGAAGCTGCCAGCGGGTGGAAATGTCATCTCCGACACGCAGCCAGCCACGTTTGAGCGGCTGCCGTCACCTCCTGCTGCTGGTACCTAACAGCTTCACAGCCACCGCAGGGACAGTGCACGGCAGCTCACGGGTTCCACCCCCACCTCCGGCCACACCATCTCCCCTTCCTCTCTCCCAGCTAGCGTGGGCAGAGCCACGTCCACCCCGTGTCCAGCCAAATGCAACGGCCCTGGTGCCGCGGGAGCGTGTCACCTCCTGGCCCCCACAGTGTCCAGCTGGTTGGACCAGCAGAAGCAGCAGCAAGACGCTGGGAATCGCGGGGTCTGTGAGCCAGGGCGTGTGCGCTGCCGGGGGAGAAGCAAGCTAAAGAGCTGAGGGCAGCTGCCAGCAGTGTGGGGGGGCTGCTGGTTCTTGCACTGACAGCCCGGCTTCAGTTTCCTGGGGAGACATCATTTGTAGAATGAAATCCTGCCTTCAGCTGCCAGTCTCTCGATGAGGCTGAATTCAACATCAGCGTCGTGGACCCTCGTCCTGCGAAAGGCTCCGGACCAGCGGTTTTTCTCCCAGTAGTGGTGCCAGTTCCCTTCACTGTCTGCTCCGAAACCAAACACGGAGACCTGTGCACATGCCAGCAAGAGCCATCACTGCGTAGGCGCTCGGTGAGCCTGGGGAGCGCGCGGAGAAGCAGTGGTGCGGCGGCAGCGCCCCGTCCTGCTGACCGTGCTCACCTGCTGGCAGGCGTGCAAGGCGAAGAGCAGGGCTGTGAAGCCAGTGGAGGGGTAGCGCCCGCGACGCTGCGTCCAGTTCTCGTGGATGTACTTGAGGAAAGCTGGGCTCAGGATCAGTACCTGAGCAGGGAGCAGAAGGTCCGTCAGCTGCTCACGTCGCTGCGAATGGCCAGCCCCTGCCACCAGTGCAGCCATCAGCCCTCCTGCTCGCCGGCTCTGCCCACATCCCACTGAAAAACACGCCTGGTCTCCGCACAGAGGAGCCCAGGAGGCGCCGGAGCCCGCCGAGGCCTTACCTTGTTTCTGTCAGCTTTGATGAACTGTTTCACTCTCGCGTATGTGCTGCAAAAGCCAGAGGAGGACAATGAGCATGGGCTCATCATGAGCACTCCTGCTGCTGGGGCCTCTCCTTTGGAGGCAGACGCTTTGCAGAGGGCGGCACCTGGCCTCATGGCACCATCAGACCCTTGGGCTGCCCCAGCAGCACCTGGCCTGGCTCTGGGAAGAGACACATCAAGCCCGTGGCCCCACAGTGGGGACAGCCACCATGCCCACCCCCTTCCTCAAGCTGCAGTGCAGAGCTATGGCAGGGCCCTTGCCCAGGAGCCCTTTGTCCCACTGAGACCATGATGCTAGGGCTCCAGTGAGGCACCCAGGTCCCCAGTGCCACCCTGTGCGATCCCCAGGGTCTCCAGCACAAGGGCTGCTGGCCCCTGAAGCGTACGCACTGCGTGAGCTCTCCGGTGGAGAAGGCACTGGCCACCCACTGCAAGTCCAGGGGCTTGAAGGGGACAAGGACAAGGTGGACACCAGGCCCCAGGTCCACGGCACTCTCCGGGTACATGAAGTGATGGGTTGTTCTCATGCCGACATCCTGCTCAAAGCCAGCAATCTTTGCTCTGTTCATCCTAGGGGACAGCAGGAAAGCACAGCCCAGACTGAAGGCGCACGCCCTGCTGGTTGCAGGCTGCCGGTCCCACCGGTCAAGGACATGAGGTGACCCTAGCCAGCAGCACAGGGGACATGGGCAACACAGGGCTGGTGTGTGCCCCAGGGTCGGGGGGGGCTCCAGGGAGCAGGGCCAGCAGCTCACCAACCCCAGCCGCTTGCCCTTGCAGGGCCTGTGTTGGCAAATTTCACAGGGTGGCCAGGGGCTGGGACATGCCAAGGTCCTGGGGAGACAGGGAGGCGCCCTTCGAGCCCCTTTGGGTCACCCACCTCAGCACCCAGTCATGTGCGTCGATACGCAGCCCGTGGCCAGACCCCGTCAGCCGCCCCGAGTTCCCCACAACCGCACAAGTCCTGCAGCGAGACGGGTCCCGCACGCTGCCCGTCGGGGCCGGGAGGACGCTGAAGAGCTGCTGAATTATGGCCTGGAGCTGGATGCCATTTCGGGGACCCTGCAGGGTCTGGGGGAGCAAGGGCAGTGACACGCAGCATCAGCCCCAGTCTCTGCACCACCACCACCCACCCACCCCCAACAGTACCCCCAAAGGGGGACGGAGCCCCACTCCTCCCAGCAGAGCCCTGGGAAAGGTACAGAAAATCCCGATGGGATATTTGGGAAAGGTTGTGGGACAGCCAAAACGAAGGGGGAGGGAGGGAGGGCTGTGGTCCCTGCACCCCCTCCGTGCCCCATTGCGTCTGTCCAACTTGACCTTGGCCCTGCCCCACTGCAAACGGATTTGAGGAGCCTGGGAGGAGCCATGAGCCCGTGCCCATGCCGCCACTCACCAGCCACCACTGGACCACATCGGAGGAGAGCTCGTGGGCTGTGCCCGTCAGCAGGGGCCCCACGGCCATGTCGTAGCGGGTGTTGAACCACGTGGAGCTGTTGGCACTGGCGGTGCAGCGGGCGGCCGGGCTCACAAGGAGGGAGGGAGCCCAAGGGAAGGGGCTGAGGCCATCTGTGGGGGCTCGGAGACATTGCCACAGGACCAGCAGCAGGCACAGGGCCAGCACCACCTGCACGTGCCTCTGGCACAGCATCCCTTATGCCACGTGCAGCGAGATGTCACAGGGCCCCGCGGCAGTGGCAGCACGCCCTCCCTGCCCCGACTCCTGGGACAGCCCTTGTCTGCTCTCACCCGCTCTGCAGGGACCTGAAAGAGCCCGGTGTGTGTTTCCTTTTCAAACGGTTCAATGGCTTTGCGGCTGTGCTCTGCTTCTGGCGCTGCCGCCGTTACCTCGGTCCTGGCGGGGCCGGCTGACGGCACGTGCTGTACGAGGAGCTGCTCCCTGCCCGCAACACTTTTAGGGTCTGGAAGCTGACCCGCAAACAAGCGGCAAAGTGCCATCATCCTGGCTGTAAGCCAAGCTCCAGCTGCCTGGTGGCGGCTCGCCGGCAAAGCAGCTCCTCTGCCGGCCTCGAGCCCTGCCGCCCCCCGCTCCCGGGCACGCCAGTGCTGCCCAGCAGCCACGGGGCAGAGGAACCCCTTGGCCTCCCCGCCGAGCCCACGCGGGCGCCGTGCGGCCGGCGAGACGCTCTCCCCACGGCAGCCCTGGGGTTTTGCAGCTCCAAGGGCACTGAGTCATTGCCAGGAGGAAGCAGCAGGAGGTACTAATGGCTGGCTGCGCGCGGGAACCTTTCTTTAACTCGTATTTAAGTGACATTTCTTTTCCCCATCTAAAAGGACTCGTATGAACCTAAAATCAGAGGGGAAAGGGTTTTCTAGTCCTCAGGGAGTTCACAAAGCGCTCAGCGTCCTAGGACCTGGCTCCCGTGGGCCAAGGCGAGAGCGAGGAGCAGGGATGGGTGGGCAACCTCCACGCCAGGGTCAGAAGCAGCAGGTTCGGGCTGGGGAGTCCCCTCTGTACTGAGAAAGGTGAAGGAGAGAAAAACCCCTCCTGTCCTCACAGGAGGACCCCATGCTTCCCCCCAGTCTCCCAGGTGCCTACGTGGGGCCGTGGGTGAGCACCGGCTTCGTTTCACCACATTAACCATTTTCCGCGGCTCCTGCAGCGTGGACGTACCTGCTCGCTGTGGTATCCAACCAGCTACGCTCAAATCCAACTCCTCACAGGACGCACGCCTGGCAGCAAAACTGCTGCTCCCGGGGGTCTGAGCAATGAGCAGAGACGAGAGATGGCGGGGGGGGGGGGGGGAGGTTTGGACAATTCCAGGTGGCCCCAGTGGGTGATGCCCCCCCCCAAGCCTGCCCTTTCAAAAAGCAGCTGGGCCGTTCTCTCTTCTTTGAAGGGAAGCACAAACAAACCACCACCAAAATGCCGGAAACGCAGATGTGTGTGGTGCCCAGCAGGAAGCGGCCATGGAACACCAGCTCTTCACCCTACAGGCCCCCACCACTCTCCCTGTTGGCAGCCGTGGGTCCCTGTGGCTTAGCAGTTTGCCCTCCTTTGCAGCAGCCACAAGCGTTTGCCACGACGGAGGCAAGAAGCGTCTATCCAACATGCTGGTCAGGCCAGGAGCCAGCAGTTCCCCCCGGGGCTGGTTCAGGCACTCCTAGAGCCTTGGGGGTCGCAAAGCCTCAGCCCACAGAGGGGAACCAGCCGGCTGGGGGCCACACGGTCAGCACCCGCAGCACCATTAAGCCCGGCGGCAGGGGACTCAGGCAGCACAGCAAATATTCCGTGAAGCTTTTTGCAGTTGCCTGTTGCCGGGGAGGGCAGGGCTGTGGACAGGCAGGGTCAAGCAGTCCCATCTCCCTGCCTGCGCCCACGTCCAGCCCCTGCCTCCACAGACAGGACCTCTCCGCCTGCACCCTCCGTGGTGGCTCGGACGACCAGGGGTGCCCCGTGCCCAGAGGAGCCCTCGCTTTGAGGTTTCCCCAGCCCAGCGCCATCAGCCGCAAGCCACCGCAGCGCAAACATGCAGCTGCAGCATTGAGCCGCAGCCAGAGGCCACAGCCCTGTCCCTGTCCCCGCTCAGCCCCAAGGGGCACCTCCGGGAGCTCCCCAGCCCCACTGCCAGGAAAGAGGCCCTCCTAGTGTCACGAACCCCTGGTCCCCGGCCCCTGGGGGCCCCTCACCTCCTTGGAGGAAGCGCTGCCGAGCACAGCCAGGCAAAGATGACACCCCCAGGCTCAGTGGCCCCGCCAGTGCGTGTTACGAGCTGCAACAACCGCCACGGGAAGAGGAAGTGTTGCACCATGACGTGGGGGAGAAGAGACCTCGCAGCAAGCGGCGCAGCGAGGTCGGGGCTGCCATCCCTCCTCTAGCAGTGCCCACCACCCTGGCATCCCAGCACGGACCTCCCCTGCAGCCCAGCACCACGGCAGCCAGTGGTCCCGCTGGAGTCGGATGCCCTGGCCACGGTCCCAGGGCTGAATCAGGAAATCCATCATTAAAATGTTCCTCTGAGGGTGGGAGAAGCTGCCTCCTGCCACTGCAGGTCCTGCTGCATGGGCTCGACGTCTGCTGACAGTGACACCAGCAACGTGGAGGTCTCGACGGCCTCATGCATCCATCACACCACCAGCTGGTTTTCATTTTGCTCACCTGGATGGGATTTTGGCTCGGAGAGGACAGATGAAGGCTGTGAAATGTGCCTCGGCAACTGGAAAAACACCGCCAGCGGAGAAAAGCCATGCGAGCTGAATTGTGAGTAATTTTATCCAAGGGGAGGTCAGCCCTCTGCTCCGATGCCTGTGAGGAGGTTTGGTGCCTGAGGGAGAGCCACAAAAAGGAAGGATCTAGAAACTCAAACTAGAACAGAGCACCAAAGAGCCAGTGTTTATCGGCATCGGGCTCAAATGGCATCTCCACTATTGCGGTGGGGCCAGGCATCGAAGGAGCAATGCCCTGAGCCGCTGCAGAGCACGTTTTCTGGAGCACAGTGAAACACGGGCAGGGGCAGCACGGGCTGGCAACGACGCTGGCTCCGCAGCACTTTGTTTGCATTTCCAAGCTCCCGGCGTTCTCAGTCCTCAGCAGAAGCCACTTTCCCGGGGGTCTGCATGCCAGCACCGCTCCACTTGCGGCCCGGGAGACCTGCAGGGCACAGCACTGCTCTGCTCTACGATTGCTGCCATTAGCAGAGCAGGGAGCACCACGGGACAGGCAGCACGGTCAGGGCAAGGCAGGAGCCGGGCCTTTGGTAGCAGAGTGCCCCAGGGCCGAGTCCTGCGTGAGGAACGGGGCAGGAGCACGTCTGTGGAGCATGTAGGTTGCTGCGGTTTCTCCCTTTGCCTGGCCAAGGGAGAGCCCGGCACTGCTGTCGGCTCACAGGAGGAGCGGGCTGGGGGGACAGGGGTGGTCCGGCAGCGGAGGTGAGGGAAGCAGGACCAGGCGAGCTGGTGCGCCCAGCCCAGTCATCCCTGGCACCTCGATGCAGACGGGAGCTCGGGGGAATGCATTTTAAGCAGCTGATCAGCTCTTCCTTCTCGAATTGAAGCATCTCCTACTTATTGAGCATGTGAAGGAAGGAAGCCAGGAAGACACCCTGCCTGTAAGGCCGTCCTTCAATCCACCCCTTTCTGTGGGGAGAAAGGAAGGCAGGGGACTGGTGAGCGTGGCATAGGGGCATGCAGGGGGATGAGGAACTGGGCCCATAACAGCTGCCTTTCGTTGCCAAGGGAAAGGTGGAAGACGGAGAGACTGATGCAGAGCAGGCGACGACAACAGGTGCAACAGTCACGGGACAGAGGCAAGAGGCGGGTGGAGAGGGGACCACGCGCATCCCAGTGCCGGTCAGCATGCGCGGGCTCGCTCACCCACCAGTTGCAGTCCTGCTTTTCAGACACCACGGTGACCTCACCGGGGCAGAAAGTCAGCTCATCTTCCCAGTCAGAGAGAGCAGCACGTGGAGCAGCAGTCTGTTCTGCAAGGAGGACAGAGCGCGCTCAGGCCTCCTCAGCTTTGCCAGACACAAACTAAAATATCCCTAGCGTCTTGATCCCAAAGGCCCTGGAAAGACGTAAGGAGCAAGGGTAAGAGACTGGGAGGTTTCCTGCACAGCGGGAGGGCAGAGGTGGCAGGTCACCTTCTGGGAGTTTGGGTGGGACAGAGATCCAGAAGACACTTCCTCGTGCTGTAGCATCCTTCCAGAGGCACCTGCTCCTCTGCCCCGGGACTGTGGCACGTGCAGCTGCGCTGCCGGGGGAGCCAGTTCTCCCAGGGCAGCTCTGTGCGAGGAGTCAGCGGTGCTGCTCAGCACAACCCCAAGACCAGGCAACCCAAGGTCAACCCAATGAAAGGGCTCTGCCTCTGCACAGTGTCCTCGGGCAGAAAGGTGTCCCCTGGAGCATGGAAAGGCAGGGACAGTGTGGACGCTGTACCCTTGTCCTTGTCCAAAACCGTACCCTGACCTGCCAACAACCTGAAATCATAAAGAAGGCTTCCCTCAAAAGGCAGTGGGGCCTTATAGGGATTTTGTAGCCTTCGCAGCACTTAGCAGGGAGATGCCGACACCAGGGAGTCACAGCAGAAGTGCTGGCGGGGAGAAGTTACAGAGACCGACTCCAGCTCAGTTCAAACCAATAGCGGTTTTGGGAAGATGTGGGAGCTGAGCTGAGCTGATCGTGGACACTGGCCAGCTACCATAGTGCTCCCGCGAGGAAGAGGAGATGAAACATCCCATGCACGGCCAGAACATGGATTTGGCTCCTGGAGGGATCGGTACGGGCCAGGCTGTCCCACTTCGCTGGGGCCAGGCGTGCACAGGGAGTCCGTGGCTTTCAGGGCATCTATGACACAATCAGGCTGGTCACCTCCTCCCACCTTTCATCAAGGTGGGCAACAGCAACTCCCCATTGTCAGGCAACACAGTGCAGTGTGGTCTGGGAATTGGAAAGGGGACGGGCTGGGGACAGGGTGGAGAGCGGCAGCAGCAGAAGGGGATGTGGCCAGGAAGCAGAAGGACATAAAGTGGAGGCCGGGCTGAGAAGCGTGTTACCAGGATGGGGGAGATGAGCTGTGCAGCCCCAAGGTGCACCTAGAGCTGCCAGCACCAGGGGAAGGACGCAGCTGCCACGGCTCATGCACTTACCGTCCTCCATCCCCCCACGCTCCTGACCTCTGCTGGGATGAGGCTACTTCCTAGAGGCACCCGGAGGCTCCAGCTGGCCAGACCTCTGTCCCAGAGCACCCAGGGCTGCTCCTGGCAGCATTCACCCCTTTGTCAAAGGGTTGTGTTGTGCAAGCCGTTAACTTAGCCCCTAGCCTGTCACCCTGCCTGGGTGTGGAGAGAGGGGCATCCTTCTGCCACAGGTCACCCGTGGAAACAAATACAATGCCTGAAAGATGGGGACTGGGGGGATGGGGACAGGACATTCATTCCTTTCTCCGAATTCATCGCCTCCAACAGCCCAGCAAACCCCAGAATAATCCTGCTCTAGGGGCACTGGTGTTTAAAAGCCAGGGGAGTCCCCTCTGTGCTCAGCTGGGGGCACGCCGTCCCATGCCGCAGCTCTCCCAGCCCTGCACCCAAGCAAGAGGCGCTGTGGGTCTGATCCACGAGCAAGGCTCGGCCAGACAAAACCACGGCCAACCTGACCTTGTGCTGGTGCCAGACTGCAGACTTCCCAGCAGGTCCTTCCCACCAGCACGGTCTGGCTCCTTGCTCCTCCCGGACCTGTCCTTTCGTTACCTGAAGCCGGGCCAGGGGGGCTGGGCTGCTCAGGGCCGAGCGGTACCCAAGGCGCTGGCTCTGAGGACGCGTCCTTGTGCTGGATGCTCAGAGGCAGGGGTGGGCTCCTCCTGCTTCTTGTGTCCTCAGCAAAGATGGACGAGCTGGTAAGGAATGGTGGATGTGCCCCCCAGGGAGCTAAACACAGAGCAAGAACGGATGAGGGGTCAGCAGCAAGCTGGCACGGAGCAGCATTCCTGGGGTGAAGCTCCAGGGGAGAACGGACATGAACATGTGGGCAGTTATCTTCTTTTCTCTGCTCACAGGCCTAACGTGAGAAATGCATTACAGAAAGTTTATTTCACAGAATCTTCATGGTTGGAAAGGACCCTTAAGATCATTGAGTCCAACCAAACAACCTACAATCTCTGCCACTAGAGCACGCCCTGAAGTGCCACATCTCGACATTTCTTAAACACCTCTAGGGATGGTGACTCAACCCCCTCCCTGGGCAGGCTGTGCCAGTGCCTGACCACTCTTCCAGTAAAGTCATTCGTCCTAATATCTAATCTAAACCTCCCCTGCCGCAGCTTCAGACCATTTCCTCTGGTCCTGTCATTATTCCCCGGGGAGAAGAGGCCAACACCCACCTCTCTCCACCCTCCTTTCAGGGAGCTGTAGAGGGCAATGAGGTCTCCCCTCAGCCTCCTCTTCTCCAAGCTAAACATGCCCAGCTCCCTCAGCCTCTCCTCAGATGCCCTGGTCTCCAGACCCCTCACCAGCCTGGTCGCTCTCCTCTGGACACGCTCCAGCACCTCAATGTCCCTCTTGTACAGAGGGGCCCAGAACTGGACACAGCACTCGAGGTGAGGCCTCACCAGTGCCGAGTACAGAGGCACCATCACTTCCCTACTCCTGCTGGCCACGCTGTTCCTGATACAAGCCAGAATGCTGTTGGCCTTCTTGGCCACCTGGGCACACTGCTGGCTCGTGTTAAGCTGGCTTCACCAGCACCCCCAGGTCCTTTTCTGCCGGGCAGCTTTCCAGCCACTCTGCCCCAAGCCTGTAGCGCTGCTTGGGGTTGTTGTGACCGAAATGCAGGACCTGGCACTTGGCCTTATTAAACATCAATAAGTTCCACAGGGTTTCTCTCTAACCACGGCTTCCTGACGTGGCAGCTCTGTTTTACAGGACTGAAGTTTTAGCTTTGCTGGGGGTGCAACATAAAGTAACAGTTGAAAATTAAGCAACACAAGGAAATGACCCCATGCCCAGAGGCTCCTGAGCAAGTCCTGGTCTGCAGAGGCCTGAGGAGCAAGAAGAAAAAAAAAAAAACTCAGTCACCACCACTGACAAAATGATCCACAGGAGAGCAGCAGTCACAGCCCACAGAGGGGCCGTGACAACGTCCCGCACGCCATCCCCTCGTCTGCTGGAACTACAACATAACGAGAGAGCGCTGACATGGCGGTAGTGCGGTTTGGTTGCTCCCAGCACATTTAGCAGGAGGAGGCACCAAGAGGCTCGCAGCTCTCTGGACCACCACATGGAAAGGCCCACCACAGTGGTAACATCTCACAGGTATTTTCCACAGAGGGACAGGACCTCGATTTGCCCAGGAACAGGCCAGCATGATGGTGACACTACATTGGCCAAAGTTTTCGGCTAAGCCCTAAGGTGGGTCTAGGTGGGCAGTGAGATGCTCTTAACGGGAAGCCTGGGCCCTCCACTGAGCTGATCCTGACCTCACTCACAGCCTCCCCAGGGCATCGAGCTCTGCTGCTCGGTCCCTCGTGTCCCAGCCGCATGCAACAGCCCCTTCCCCCCCTGCGCTGCGACTGACGACGCCTATCAGGGTCTTCTGGCTTTTGCCATCGGTCAGAAGACAAAGTCATTTGGCCCAAATAAGTTTTGCGTTGGATGCTGCGCTCAGCAACCAGCTCTCACCCCGGCTTTGTGAATTTTTGGAACCGCTCAATCATTTGGCTTCCAAACATCCCACAGCTTAACTCAAGAGTTAACCCCCAAGAACTTCCTTTCATTTTTTTGTTAGGCTTTTAGTTTGATGCTTGTCTGGTTGAAGGGTTCTGTCCCCTCTTTACCATGTGGTGTGAGCCCAGCACAAGGCACAGCCTTCCCACACACCCCCCTCCCTCTCTGCTCTTGTCCCCACCGACCGATGCCTGTCACCCAGCCACCACAAGCCTTCACCAAATCTTTGAGTGTTTTACAAACACCCAAAGACTCTTGCACCACACTCCACCCTCGGTCACAAATGATACGGTGCAGACCGCGATATGGGGACGGCCCCCCACACCCCTCAGAACGCACCCCCCATGGCTCCCCACCCCTGCTCACCTCCTCCCGGCTCTCGGCAGCGGCCTTGCAATGCCCCACACGGCTGGTGAAGGTAGAGGTAGTGGGTGAGCCGATGTCCTCCTGTGCCGGCCGCACGAAGTCGCACACTGAGACGAGGGCCGCCACGGTGCCACGCCAAGGTGGCGCCAGGAAGGGGAACTGCTGGCAGGAGCCATGGTCACACTGGGGCTGGGCAGAGGCGGAGGGCTGGGGTCGTGCCGCTGCCAGCAGTGGCCCAAGGGACTCCTGAGGGGACAGAGGGCTCCCCCCCTTTGCCATTCTGGGGCCCCCACCCAGCGGCTGAACTCCAGCCCCCCTGGGGGAGCACCATGTCTGCCGGACACTCGCACCTGCCTTCAGGTCCAGCCAGAGTCCTCACCTGCTCCTTACCTGCCTGCCCAGCTAGTTTTCTCCCCAAAACTTGCTCTATTCCTGCCCCATCTAAAAGACAATCAGGCAACCATCTTCACTATAAAAACATGCTGTCAGTTAATTTCTTTAGAAACGCAACGGTCCCTCTGACCATCATCTTCTGCACCAGAATGAGACCCCTCAGAAGGCATCTGTTCTGCCAAAACCCGAGGTGAAGGACCTCCGCCTGAGATCAGATCACGTCAGGGCTTGTCTGTGCAGAAAACAACAACCCTGGGGCACCAGAGACCATGTTGAGAATCAGATTCATTTAATTTACATTGGCCCAACACCACAATACTGATTTCATGCTGACGACCCCGTGCTGACGTCCCAGCGGTGTGCCATCCGGGAGGAAGGGCGAAGGGGCACCAGCGAGGACCGCCTGCAGCAGCCTGGCCCTTCAGCTCCAGAAAGCAGCTCCAAAACACAAGCAGCATGGGAGAGAGCAGCCAAGGAGCTTTTATTCCTGCAGAAATGAAGAGCCAAAATGAAGTTTGAAGCAAGCTTGAATCCAACCCAGCACACCCAGGAGAAGCTGTTAAGCAGCTTTGTAAGGAGTGACAACCAGAAAGTCTGTGTCCTGGGGAGTGCTACCACATCCAGAGATGATTTAAACTCCAGGAGCTGTTCCCGTGCTCTTGACATGGCAGGAAGTTTGTGGCTACCTTGGCTCTGTCATCCTTCTCCCTGGGTGGCCCCATTCAAAGGTCTTCCAGGTCCTGCCTCCACCGGCACCATACACCAGACCTGCCTTCCCCCTGTACGACGTGTTTTGAACTCCTCAGGCAAAGGCCTGGGAAGTACCAAGTGCTGTCAAGCTGGGCCATGGATGGCTCTGTATGTCCCCATCGCTGCCAGAATCACTCCCAATGGCAAGAGCTGGTTTCAGCTGCCCTGTCCGTGGGGACAGCCCCAGCAGATCCTGTTTTCCCAGTCCCACAAAGAACAATTTTTTTTCCCCAAAACTTCTAACTGTCCTTCAAGGAGTTTCCCGTATTTGGTAGGCTGGTTCCTTGGCTTCTTAGCATCTCATGGGTACTTAGCGTGAAACGTGACTCCCCAAAGAGAGGCCGCTTCTGCAAGTCTCTCATTCTGAAGGTTGCCTCTGCACCTGCAGGATTTCCTTAAACTTTCTGGTCCAGTCTCAAATCCTTCAATCACCCCTGTCTTTGAGTAGTCCTGTGCTGTAAAGCATTTATCCATTGATGATCTTCTCGCTGATGTATCCAGGCATGGTGTAGATCAAAAGAACCAGGAAGATGGTCAGAACAGCGACAACGAACAGCACAATGATGTATTTCTTGTACCGCTTCCAGATAAAGAACACAAAGGTCTTCATGGGATTCACAAGCCAGTTGAAAGAAGTTTTTGGGCGGCTGGAACAGGAAGGGAAGAACAGATGAGCACAGGCTCAACCCACAGAGCAGCACGGTGTCCCTTCTGCTTTGGTCCCCTGCCACCCTCATAGGGTGCTCTTCCTGCTGCTTCCAGACAGGATCAGCCTAGGGGCCTGTGAAAGCGCTGGAGACAACAGGACCTGAGCCTCTCGACAGCCCTCGCAGAGCTGTTCTGCACCCATGTGGCCAACAGGTGCGTTCACACGGTTAAACCAGAGCTGCCCTTTTTGTACAAGAAATCTTAGGGCATAGCTACCTCACCGAGATCAGCCAGATCCTGCAGTCACAAGTCCTGCTGGATGCTCTGGGAAGCCCCAGCAGCCCCAGTTCTGCAGACCCCACCGCCGAGGGCCTCATTGATTGCTCTCAGCTCCTGACAAGAAGATGCTCCCTGTCCCCAGCACTGTCCATCCATGGTAAAGGTACAGATACTCACTTGGGCTTTTCCAAGGGTTCAGGCTCTTTTCGACCCAAACCAACAGGACTCTTCTCAGCCTCCTCCACAGTCAGCAGCTGGAACTCCGCTTCCACCTTACCCTGGAAGGGGAACATGTCTGAGCCGCAGCCGCATGTGCTGCTTCTCAGACCAGCCTGCTGACCACACGCCCTGCCAGGACTGAGCATTTTTCTCCCAGTTCCACTTGCAGACGCTCAGTGCAACTATCTTTTCCCTCCGGGCATTAGCTACAGAGCCTCTCACCTCAGCAGCCAGCGGAAACTGTGGCCTGGCCAGAAGTTAGCTGTTCTGGAGACAAGACACAGTATTGCAACACACTTCCCAGCTATTTGGATCTGTCTGCAGCCTCCCACCCTGGCACTGAGCAAAACTCACCCTTGGCGACAAACAATGGTCCACTAGCAGGACCACCAGCAGCGAGTCTGCCCCGAGAGAGCTGGCACTTGCCTGTCTGGGGTAGGCAGAGACCCTAGGACAAGCTTTTGCAACTGTCCTGTCCGGTTGATGGAGAGCCATGTGCCTCTTGCTTTGGTCCCCTCACCACCGAGCTCTATGGGAAGCTCAGAGGGAAGACATGACGTTGGACACCCCCTGCACGCCACCGCAGCTGGCACTTCTCAGTAGATGAAGTGCTGGATTTGCAGCCGATGGGGACAAGTCTCCAGGACCCTGCGCAAAGTCCTGGGCAGCTGGGTCATTGCTGCCTCTGCAGATTATGTGCACACAGAACAGGTTGCCATGTCAAGGCAGAGGCAAAACACTGGCTCTCTGCTCACCTGTGCCAACACCCTGCCTTACCGTCAGGAGGTACTTGTTCCCATTGGGGTCTGTGAACTCCACGTCCTCTGGTTTGACTGAGCTTCTCAACTTCTTCTTCTTTTTCTGCTTGTCCTCCCTCTCCTCATCTTCTTGTTCTTTAAGTTTGATGAAGGGCCACCAACCCCTCATGCGCTTGTTTCGGAAGATGGAGAAGCGAGGTGTTGCATTCTCCTTGGCCATCCTGACAGTGCAATGCTCTGAGCTCTTGGCTGCCCGCACCATGTCATGCAGCTTCAGCTCGATGGAACCTGCAGGCACAGTGAAGAGGAGAGCTCACGGCGAAATCCTGAGGTCAGCCCCAATAAAGCCCCACACTGAGGGTTTCTGCCTCAGACATGCTCCCACCGCCACGAGTGGGTCCCAGCTGCTGCGATGATCTAGCAGAGTCCTGCACATTTATAGGTGGAGAACTGGAACCTCAGCACAAGAAAGAGTTAGAGACTAAGAAGCAGAAGCCACAGGTCTTGTCTCATCTCTGATGTGGCCAATTTGGTTTGCGTGTGGTACGGTGGGTCATTTTCACTCCTTTACCATGTCCCACCCTGCTCTCCTCACATGTCCAAGCTCCTCTTCCCCTCTTATTCCTGCAAACGTCAGTAAAAATCATAAGATCTGAGAAACTCTTTAAAGGTTTGAAATCTGTCTTACATCTGAAACAGCCTCGGTTCATTTCCCTGCTTGGCCTCGTGCCCTGGTCCTCCTTGGAAGGAGCTTCTGTCCCACTTTTGCACTGAGCCCTTGCAGCAAATCAGTCTTACCACGTACTGGTTTGTATTGGCAAAAGCATAGCCAATATGCTCAGCTCCGGTGAGGTGCATCTGGATACAGTGACCAGTTTTGGGGGCCCAACACAAGAAAGGTGTCAACTAACTAGAGAGAGCGCAGTGGCTGAGACGGTCAAGGCTAGAGTACGTGCCATAGCAGGATGGGTCGAGAGACCCATGCATGTTCAGCCCAGAGAAGGGAGGACAAGGGAGAGATCTTACTGCCTCTCTCATAGCCTAAAGGAAGCTATAGAGCAGATGGAGCTAGACTCTTCTCGGAATTGGATGATGAAAGCACGTAAGCCGCTGCAAGTAAAAAAAATTGAGAATTATGAGAATGGTGCAGCCAGGAAAAGGGGTCCAGAAGGGTGCTGGGATCTCCATCCTTGGAGATACTCAAAACTCACCCAGACAAGGCCCTGAGCAACCTGACCTAAGTTGCATCTAGCCCTGCTTGGAGATCAAGGTTGCAATAAAGACTGCAGAAGCCCTTCCTGCCTAGAAATTTCCAAGATTGTACATGCCAGGAATCGTTAGGATTGCCATCTAACACTTTCTTCAGTGCCCGAGTAGCACAGCTGAACCAATCACCATTGGAAGTGCCTCATGGAGGTAAAGCCCTTTAAATATAGCATGGAAAGTTGATGAATAAAGACAGCTTTATCCTGCCCAAGAGACAGCAGGGCAAAGGGGCTGCTTTTTAATGGGGAGGCCAAAGATGAAGAAGGGAGGGACAACTGAACAGAGTGCTACAAACATGGGGATGACAGCAGAAGCAGGACAGAAACAGCAGCGTTTGTGCTAGCGTAGCATGGGTGGAATCACCACCAGCCCAGCTTCAGCACCAGGCCCTGCTGCATGCCCAGCAAGTTTATCAGAAAGCTTGTGAGGAAGCAGAACCTGGAAGTCCTGTGGTGTGACAAGCCCTAAAAAAGGACAGCAAGCTCCTGGGACAAGCACGCAAGCTCAATGTGTCTGTGTAGGAGAGGTGTGTATCTCCAGGCTCGGCCTATAGCTCACATGTGAAAAACCAGACCAGGTGATTGCTGAGCTGAAGAACTTGATCTGATGCTCCTGGTGTCCCTCCTCAGAAAGTTGGGCCCTGGGAGAAATGCCATAACACTCCAGCAAGGTGAGGGACAGGTCGCCCAACTTCCAGCAAGTTACACCATACCTAGAAAGTCATTAGCTGAAATCCTGTCGTAATCCCACACCTGGAGGACCAGAACAGCTGGTTCCCGAAACTCTGATTCCTCCACAGAGAAGACAGAGTCCTTCTTCTTGTAGGTGATCTCCTTCTCAGTTGGGAGATAGTTGAAGCGGAAGATGAACCTCCAGTTGAAATTGCCCTCCCCAGTCAAGGAGTTAAAGTGAACATCCGTCTCCTGCTTGTCGTGGTCAAGACCCTTTATCCAGCTGCAGGAAAAACTCAGAAATTCAGTTTCAAAAGCAACCCCCACCCCTTGTCAGCCAGCCCCAAAGGCAGAGCAGACGGATGGAGGGGCTGAACCCCATGGGGTAGTGGGAAAGGAAGAGTCAAAGAGCCAAACCGGACCAACACTTGACCAACATCTTTGGTGGTACAGCAAGGGGACTGGAGTGGGGCACCTCATGCTGAGGCAGGGAGAAGCAGAGGTTGAGAGGAGGCAGTGAGGGTGTAGGGCAGGGAGCAGGACAGCCAGGGTCTGGCCTCCCTCTGGCTCCCATCAAACCTTTTCACGTAGATATCGCTGGAAGGCTCTCCCGTTATTGGGTTGACATCATCAAGGATCACATCATCCGTGTTCCAGATAATAACACGCAGCTCATAGCTGTGGGAAGGACACAGGGGTGAGTGAGACACACGCTCTCACCCCTGGTGCCTGGGAGGGCAGGTCAAGCCCACACGGGCACAGTAGGACAACTTGAATCCTCCTAGCACTGTGATCCCCTGCCAGAGCTCCTCTGGCCAAGCACAACACAGCAGTCTCACTGCCATGCACAACGCCCTTCCTGGGGAGCTACAACCCTACAAGACAAACACCCACAGTCAAAACAGGCAGCTTTTGCAAAGCAGATCCCTGATGCATGGGAAACCCACCCAGCACGACTTAGCCATAGGAGCACAGAAAGGCTTAGGCAGGAAGGGACCTCTGCAGTCTCTGCTCCGACCTCTTGCTTTAGATTCATTGTAGATCAGATGGCCCAGGGTCTCGTCTGCACGAGTTTTTAATATCTCCAAGGACAGATATCCCAGCACCTCTCTGGGTCACTCCCTCCCTATCCCAGGGTAGCTTCACTCTCACTAGGAATATGTTTTCCCTGTATTCAGTTGGGGTTTCCCTTGCTGCAACTTGTGACATTATCTCTTGTCCTTTCATGCGCACCTCTGAGAAGAATCCGGACTCTCCACCTAATAGCCCCGTTAGATCACTGAAAACAGCTGATCTCCTCCTTCAACTTCACTTCTCCAAGCACCCAGAGGACATCTGTCCACTAGCCAAAACAGAGCTAGTAGATGAGTAGCTCTGACCTGGGTTTCTATCACCTTCACGTCCAGCCTTAGAGAGTTTAACCCTGCCCTTCACAAACACTTGTGCAGCTGAAGCGCTTACGCCCCGTGCTGATACACTCAAGAGACCATCCCATGGCCAGAGCTGAAGCAGAGAGAAGGGCTGCAGGCCAGGCTAGCACAGGCCCTCAGCCAGTGCAGGACTCTGCGGCACATCCCGCCAGGCATGACAAGGGACAGTGACCATCCACTCAGGCTCACCACTCCCAGCCCCACTCCCACGGGTGCTACCTGACAGGCAGTCGTGGTTTGATATTGACAGGCGGCGGTGCAGGGACATCATTTGGAAACATGTCAATCCACATGTGCAAGGAGCCCTGGTGAGAGAAGAGAGCAGAGAGACTTTCAAAAGACAGACCACCCTCCAGCTTGTCCAGGAGCAAGGGCTGAGTCCTGCAAGGAAAGCTCTCACCAGAAAGCCACTGCTTGACTCTCTCCACCCCCAGCACTTCAGAGTGACACACGACTGGATTTTAGACAGGGAAAAAATTAAAAGTACCAGAAGTTGCTTATTTCCCTCCCTACTCTGCTCCCAAGGAAAACCATTTCAGCTGAACTGAGTTAATTTCAGAGGCAAACGTGTCCCTCTGTCTTAACAGGAAGCGTACGACGTTGTAACATTTTAGCATAACCAAGGACTAAAAAATGATGGGTCTAACCCTCCTCTCCCCACATGCATTTCCAACGTTGACCAAAGTCGGAGCGACTTCAGAGTTCTGCTTTGTTACAGCCCTCCGGTACCCAAGGGAACAGGAGATGTTCAGTGCAGGACATTGAAATGGTTGAGCTCCGATCACGGTACTGCATAAAATTAAGGAGGAATGTTTCTCCTCCAGCCGGCAGTTACGTCACGGCCCAGGGAGAAGCCGAGGGGGTAGAACGGGGCTCTTGCAGGGGAGAAAAGCAGCAGTGATAGAGGACAAAGCAGAGGAAGAGGCAGGGATACACAAGGACACTACTATCCACCGTGGTGCATGGTGGCAGGGCTCAGAAGGCAGAGCAGATCCCTTACCACCCACACAGCATGCTCGTCAGAGCAGGGCTACATGGTCTGAGGAGACAGGAAGGACCCTGTGCCACCAGCATTGTGACCACAACACCAATGGACAGAGGTGCCTTGAGGAAAGGTGTTCAGAAGCACCATGAGAGGTCAGGGGGTGTATCTGAGCAAAGGACACCCAAAGCCAACAGCCCGCACTTCATAGCAGGGCCAGCCATCCACAGACACCGCTCCACTCGCCCACCCAGGAAGGGGGAACACATGGGATTCATGCAACGATGAGGAGACAAAAGGATAACAGGGACCAGCCAAGGGCCTGGGAGTGACCTGTCCCGAAGGTCCTTCCCCAGAGCAATGTCTAGGCTGGACGAGGAAACACATCTCACCTGTGCAAGCCCAGGGTTCTCCGGGTTGTACAGGGACCGGATCTCCACATGCTCTGGTACCAGCTTGTACCCATATCCTGGCATCTCTTCCCAGTGTTGCAGGACGTACAAAGCCTTATGTTCATCATCCACCGACCAGTTCTCATCTGCCATTCCTCTACTGCTCCTCACAGACGTCTCTGCAGCACGACATAGCCAGGTAGAAGATGAAGGCATCTGGCCACCAAGAGCCACATTAGGATGTTAGTCACAGGCACAAGTAAGGAGAGGTGATGGACTGGGAAAAACAAGCAGCTCCTCAGAAAAGGAGGAGAAGCAGGAGGGTGAGAATGAAGGGAATGAGTTCCATACGTTGCAGTGATGAGGAAAACCACAGGCAGGAAGACAAACAAGCTAAGAGAAATAAGAGGAAAAGGGCAAAAAAGAATTTACTATGGCCCTGGGAAAAGGATCCAAGGGACACCAAGGAGGATGTGACCCTCTGGGGCAGTTTAAGTCACCACGTCCCTGTGGTAGTGCCAACAGATCCATGGATGAGAGGTTTTGCCCTAGATCTATCCCAGTGATCTAGCTACTGCCAGAGAAAGCACCGTACTTTCTGAAAGAGGTCCAAATCACATCAGTGTCCAGTGAGTGCTTTTCTCACAGAACACCAATATGAAAACATTAAAGAATTTTTTGCTGCTATATGCAAAATATATTGGTCTGCAGTAGGAATTAGAGCTATCACAGGAAGCTGGTAGGAGCCTAAAGGAGATGCAGTTATCCATGCAACTTGTGGCAAATCTGTGGGGCGCCTGCTCAAAGAATACTGTGGATGCCAGTTTCGTCCTCCAAAACTGGAGGTGCTCTGTTACCCACCCAAACAGTAGGCAAGAAGAACGCATCTCACTGCCCTAACGTATCACACCGGTACCTACATGTCGTACCGCGAGGCCACTCCACAGGCTCCAGGAAAGCACCACTTGTCACTCAGCAGTGACACACAGCTGTGCTATCTGTTAATTAACTCATTAACTCTGTGAATTGGCTCATCTGGCACAGTGAAGCCAAATGGCAGTTCAAGACCAAATCCTGCCACGGGGGAGAAAAGCGGAAACCAACAGGCGAGGACACAATGACCCACCCACTCCTGGGTTTATAGAGAGCATCTCTGGGTTCAGTCTGAGACCGAAACCGTCCCAAGCAGTCCCCAAGCACAGCAGAAGTTCACGGGGCACCAATTACAGCCACAACTGAACCAGAGCTGGCTCCCAGGGGAACCCTAGGAGACCACTTTGTTTCTCCCTTTCCAGGTACCCAGTGACCTGAGAAAAGGAGGAAAGGGCTCCTTGCCCTCTCCTGAGCAGGATTTCTTTCCTCGTCATGACATAAGCCATAGAGGCCAGTGGAAAGCTGAGGAACAGCAGCACTGAAATGAGCAGATGGTAAAGTTGGCCATACATGTAGGTCCCCCCTCCCTGGGCAGGTCGGGCACAGGAATCATCCTTCCTTCAGTCTACATAGCATTGCCTTGCAGAACCCAGCCATCCACAAGTGCTCCGTCCTTTCCTCCAGGCTGGATTCAATGGCACAGGTGTTGGCCACTAGAGGGAACATGCACAGCAGGGACAGGCCTGAGCTCAGGGAAGTTCTCCATCACGGCTGGCAGGGGGCATGAAAGGTTGCCGTGTTCTTGGACACCCATGGCCCTGGCTCAGGGTTTGTAATACCTGTGAGTAGGAAAGAAAAAGGGCAAAGGAGAAGCAGAAGGCACCCAACAAGGAGGAAATCAACAGTAGTGAGAAGCACTGGGGAGTCACCCATGGCACCCAAAGCCACCAGAAGCAGAGAGCATCCCTGAAGGACAAAGCCATCTGAAAAAAGGAAAGGAGACTGAAAAAGCCCCTCCACAAAAAAAACCCAAAGAAAGGATGCCCATCTCTTTCCAGTGGTGGTCACAAGCAGATGGAGGTACAGCTTTGTGCCAGCGTCAGCCACCAGAATAAGCTACGCCTTTCTCTGGCTGCACAAGCCATCAAACCTCCATGCACATCACTGCCGTGCAGGTGGGTTTACTTTGCTCCACACACTGCCTGGGAAGCCACTTTGGGACGTAATGGCCTGGATCACATCTTTCCCCAGTGCAACACCGTCATCCTCTGAAACCAAGGATGCTCCCCGTGGTGACCCAGAAGGCTGGGCCATGCAGGGCACAGAGCAGGGGCAGCCAGCCTCGACACTTCAGGGAAGAGAAGCTGTGGGTTCCGAGACCTCTCACCAGCACGTGCACCGCTGAGCACAGGCAGCTGTTTAAGGGAGCAGACATTGTTCTCCAAGCTCTCTGTACCTTCCGGAAAAGCCTCTGGAGGGATCTTGAATATTTTATTGTCCACCTTGACCTCCTCCCGTCTGTACTCTGCTGCAGGGAGTGAGTTTTTCTTGCATAAACTATCCAAGATCTGCGTGGGCTTGAAAGCATCTCGCCACATGTTGTAGCCGTTTCTGCATAAAAGGGAGAACATTGAGAACATCTTCAGCTTAGACACAAGAGGACTTATTTTCCTAGGCTGTGAAACACCCTGCCTTCCCTACAGCACAGGTTATGCCACCAGATCCTTGCTCAGATTCTCACTGGAAAAACCACAGGGACACAAAAGCTTAAAAAGTGAAAAGCTTAGCAAGCTCTCCTCCTCCGAACAGAGCCAGGCTTGCACCCCACAGAATCAGAGCAGCAAGAGGAGCAATTCCAGCCGCAGCTCCTAAGCGGGAGAGAGGTTTTAACAGTGCTGGGGCCTTAACTCCATGCCCGCAGATTATTCTCCGATAGTGCGGTAGGAGAAGAGAAGTTCACAGAAAACTGGCCAAAGATATCAAAGAATCCATACTGAATGAGGCCGAAAGAAAACATGTCATGAGCCTCGCTGCTCACAGAATTAGCTACTGCCAGAGAAAGCACCATACTTTCTGAAAGAGGTCCAAATCACATCAGTGTCCAGTGAGTGCTTTTCTCACAGAACACCAATATGAAAACATTAAAGAATTTTTTGCTGCTATATGCAAAATATATTGGTCTGCAGTAGGAATTAGAGCTATCACAGGAAGCTGGTAGGAGCCTAAAGGAGATGCAGTTATCCATGCAACTTGTGGCAAATCTGTGGGGCACCTGCTCAAAGAATACTGTGGATGCCAGTTTCGTCCTCCAAAACTTGGAGGTGCTCTGTTACCCACCCAAACAGTAGGCAAGAAGAACGCATCTCACTGCCCTAACGTATCACACCGGTACCTACATGTCGTACTGAGAGGCCACTCCACAGTTGGCCCTGTGTTTGCTGTAGAATCGATTCTCCAAGTCAATCTTGGTCTCCCCAATCAGATCATCGGATCCCACCAAATCATGGTCGAATATTGCCACAGTGAGTTCCGATTCCATGGGAAAGGAGACTGTCAGCTCCACAACTCTGGACAGGAATCAGAGAGGGAGAGTACAGTTAGCAAAGAGAACGAAAATGAAACACATACTCTGCTTTGATCATCCTACACATTCAAGAACTGTATTTGACAACTCAAACTCCTCTCATAGATTTTGGTTCTCCATAAGTTCAGTGTGTGAAGTTTTCAGTGCATGCGGTTTTCAGTGTGCAGGTTCAAAGAAAAGAGTTATTTTTCCAGGAATGTATGCCCTTGGATAAAGGTGCCGGAGCTAGAGAAAAAGCTCTCCAGAGCTTTGTTGATGCTTGGCTCGATACTTTGTCTGTTCAATCAGGCAGTTGGGAGTGCTCCCCTTCTAACCTGGAGGCAAGGGACATGCCTGGGACCTTTGTGTTACAGCACAAGATACTCCAGCAGAAAGGAACAGAAGACCACACATGCTGGGCCACAGCCTGAGCCCCCAGATTTGCACTATTGCTATTAAACCTGCTAGATGAAAACTTCATGCATACTCTCCAAACACGGGATTGAGCTGCTTTGGGATATATCGCTCCTTTGTGTCCTTCTGCGTCTGTCCCACAGTCACCACCACATAGGGATCTGCCTTGCCATTGGGGTCTGCTGGAGACAGGTTCGTAGCCTGGAATACACGAGAGGTACTGCCATACACCAGCTGCTGAGAGCAACCTGCACAAGGAACACTGCACTGGCCTAAGACCACCCAAGCCCACTGGTCAGGTTCCTCCAGCAGCTGTCCCAGCAGTGAAACAGGCACTTGTCCCCATTCAACAAGCCACCAATGTCTCCAGCGGTCCGTCCAACTACTTGGCTCACTGTCTCAAGGCAGACGAGAGGAGCCAAGAAATGTCAATCTGTATTTTTAGCACAACCTGAAGCCACAACACATGGAAGGCTCCCCATGGACAAGATGTAGCATACTTCCACTGGGCTGGCAGAACCTTCAAGCCAGCATGGAGCTTTTCACAAGTGCCACTGCTCGTATTTATGGAGCAGAGAATGGAGGAGGTCCATAGGGAGGGAAAGACCTCCAAGCATTACTGCCACCACCACCAGAGACTCACCTTAACAATGTAAACTCTTACAAGAACCTTGATGGGTCTGTTCCTTGGAATGCCCTGAGAAACCTTGGGCTCCATGCCAGCTTCCTCAGTGGGGTAGACATAGAAGGAGCCCTGCAGAAGAGACATTGCAAGTAACAGTGAGATACTAAAGAAGAATATCTCAAATGAGATTGGAGCCACCAACACCAGCGTCACCTGCCAACTGAAAATCAGAGCCATTGCCCCCATGCAGACCACAGACACGCTGTGCCCATGGGGTCAGTCCTTTCCATAGGCACTGTCATGTCCAGATGGCCCAGGCGGCCCCTGTTTGCAAGTTAGGCTGCAGGCTGTCAGACCACTGTCAATGCCAGAAGATCTGAACATGTCCAGGCACTTTGGACTGCCAAAGGCAGGAGGCAGCAGAGGTTTTCTAGGGACCTTCTTAAATCAACTTCTGCAGTTGATATTTCAGAGTCTTCAGGAGCCCCTGGGTGGGATGACGATGCCTCTTTCAAACTAGTTTTACTAATTTTAAAACCAGTGAAGCTCACTAATACTTATTTGCATACTGAACATACCCAGAGGCCCCAAGCAGAATGAGAGTCCTTTATGCTTCATGCTTTCTCCTTGCAAGAGCTAAAAAAATGTGAATCAGGTGCATTTATTAATTAACAAAGGACCACAGGACACAATTGCTTCAACAGGCACCAACAGTACCCTGGCCATGCTGCACCATGGCCTCACATCACCGCGCACACACACACACGCTCTTCAAGGCTTTACTGGTGTCACCATGCTCTGAAATACAGATTGTCCTAAGGATCTTCTTCCACGAACGTCATTCAAATGGTACAGTACCTTGTACTTCCCCACAAAATGTTCATCCTCATTTCCGTCTTCATCCTCATTTGCTTTGCCACGATGAAGGGGGAAGATACACAGCCAGTCTTCAAAATTATCAAACTCATTTTCCAGCTCAGAGTTGTAGATCTGAAATAAATAGAAAGTAATTTCGGGCCTTTTCCTGCCATCTTAAAGGGGAGGAGACTCAGAAAGACCATCCTTTGCCTGCTTCAACCATTTCACCTGTTCCTACCTTACCCCTGTATTAGTAAGTGCAAGGTGTTATGGTTTTTCCCTGTTCCCCCAGGTCCCTCCTCAGATGGACACACACATCCCAGCTTGGCTCCAAGGTCTCACCGGCTGTTACAAAGCCCAGGAACAACAGGGGCCCAGCACACACTGCAGGTTGGAAGAGGCCAGGTCTGTCACCTGAATAATCACCTGAAGGGTGGCGATGACTTTCCTCTTGGGTCGTGCAATTTCAGCTTCAATTACTGCCTCATCTTCCGCTTCCATGTCAATGGAGGATACATTTAAATTCCCCCCATCTGGAAACGGCAATAGGAAATTAGAAAATGCTCTGATCTCACCCAGAATCTCAAGTTGTGCCCATTAAATGGCCCCAGAAACAGCTTTCACTTTCACCCAGGGCTTTGACTTGCATCAGGGTAACTGGTCTCTAACAGGTGTCCTTATGGCACCTCGCGTTTCCCAGCCAGACATAGCCGGACAGGCGGAGGGGGACAACAACTGGCAGACTTGCCTGCTGACATGGCCACTGTTTAGGAAGGAAGTGGGAAGAGACCAAATGGAGGAAGGTGACTGAACCAGCCCACCAATGAGAGAGAACCCTCTTCTTTGGATGGACGCTTATTTGATGGACTGCGGGTTTGGGTGGATGTCTAACCGGGGCATCACTAACCCCTTTGAGCAAAGGCAGCTGTGCTTGGAGGGAGCATAGCTAGACCTTTTTCCGGGGCACCAGCAACCCCAGGACAGAGAATGTGCATCCTTGCCTCATTTCCCAGAGACCGCAGATCCCTTGAGAACGGCATGCAGGCATCCTTCAGCCCTCTCCATGAAATAGGACTGACATCATTTCTACACTGACTGTCTCACCTCTCCGGGTCATTGCTGGGTGAGTCACTGCTTCCACCTCTGCAAGCCTGAGCCTACAAGCTGTAACGCTGTTCTCAGATCATCTTTATTATTTCTGTCTTCCTGTTACCTCGTAGTGAATCCTGTACCCTAGGTGAGAATCCCACATGCACAGGGTGATGTGCTCCTGGACAGTTTTGCCTCTCCACCATCCTCTCTCTCCATCCCACCTTTGCTTCCTGCTCTCACCCTGACAATCCCACGATCCTTGCAGGTGATTTTTCTGCAGGGTTTTGCTCACTTGGGAAGGCTCTTGCTTCAACGCAGTTTTCCAAATTTTTCTGCAGCAAGTTTGGTGTTTTCAACTTGAAATAGCCTTTGTTAGCCCTTGCCAATGTTTCCAGTCTCTGCTCTCTTTTGCGTTGTTTTTGATGAATGTTGCAAAGTCGTTACCTGTTCAGACCCCATTTCCCACAAGCCCACCACCATCCGGGATGGTGTAAGTCCTGGTTGTTCCCACAGAAGAGTTGGCTATTCCTAGAGGACTCACCTGCATCATTCAGGTCATCGTTCTCAGCATCTTCCTCATCACTACGTGCCTGAAACACACACAAACAGTTACCCCGCATCCCTGACAGCAAAGGCTGCTCCGTCCAAGCACAGGACGCTGTCAAAGCTTTCCTGACAGCAGAGTCAGTAATCCCTAGCCTGAGATAATTTAGGATTAAAATCATCACAGGAGGGTATCCAGTGAGTGCAATAACGACCTTTTCTTCTCCCCAGATCTTCCTGGTGGTGTTTTTGATTGGGATCTAAGGGACACAGGGCAAGGAAGGAAATCTGGCACAGACCTCCTCCCACAGCACATCCTGGGAAGACAGCCAGGACGGAGAGTAAGCAGCATGAAAGCCCCTGCATTGCAGCTAAAATCGTCAATGTCACATTTTCAGGAGTACCTCAACAAAAGCCCGGTCGAATCCTCAAAACCACTTGGGCACCCTAGCCTCAGGCATGTTTCAACATCCATTGCTTGCTGAATTTAGTCCAGCTGGTGGATGCTTGATACCCGGCTACCAGAAGTGCGCTTGACACACAAAAGCCCACATCTTCCTGCAGATCCATACCAGGAGGATTCCTATGACACCCAGTGCTGCTGAAAACCTGTTCCTCAAGCCAGTGCAGCCACTTTCCCCCTCTGCTGGCAGCTGTCACAAACGATTACCTGGTTATACAGGTCCTTCAGGGACTCATAGTATTTGGACCACCAATCCAGTTCTTCCAGCTCTGGTTTTTCCTCTTCATATTCATCCTCCTTCTTTACAAGCTTATTGATTGGAATTTTCCTCAAAGGAGACTTAAAAGAACAGAGAAAAGGGTTCCAAGGGAGGAAACGACCGTCCAGGACAGCCATGCACCCTACTCTAGTGCCCTGGAAGTCTCTGGCAGAGGCGCAGCTTTCAAGCAGAGCACAGGAGGTGTAAAGCTACCTGTAGCCCCAGGTTTGCGCTTCGCTACAAAAGCAGCAGTTTTCAAGGCACCACAGCTCTCCTCCCTGTGCCAGAGCCCAGACACTCAGCAGTGCCGATGAACAGTCAGGGGAGAGGAGTGTTTGGGTCCAGAGCAAAAACTGGCAGGTTGAAACCTAACTCTGGACTTCTAAACTTTCGTTTTCATTTTTAACCTTCAGTTTGGCTTTCCAAACTTCAAAATTTGCTGGGCCCTACAAATCACTCACCTTCACAAGACTCAGGGGTTGAGTGCTGGGACCTGGGTCACCAGATGCCAGGCCAATGTTTACCACAGTCTGAGAGGGAAGACACTGGGATGAGACTTTCCAAGCTGAGATAAGAGAAAGAGCTTCATGTTTCCAATCATTTATTTCTGCCTACTGCTTCCTACTTGTTGTTATTCCACAGGAAAACCCTACCTGTTACCCTTTAAATTGCCCTTTGCCATCCCCAAAGAGGGATGACAGCCCTTACCCAGCGCTCCATCACGTGGCTGCTGCTGCTTCCCAAATACCAGTCTGGAGCCGAGTGCAACAGACTAGGATCACAACCTGCCCCCAACCCTAACCTGCCCCATGCTGTGCTTTTTCTGGGCATCTTATGGGTCTCAGGAGAGGACTTTTGCTGCCTGGCTAGGAGGGAGGAGAAGTGCCGGGGATCTCTGCCACTGGCAGACCCTGCCTGCTGCCTCCGCAGGAACCTCCCAATCATCTCACCTTTGGACACGTCTTCTGGTTCCTCCTCCAGCTCTCTGGGTGAGAATTTCATCACATTGGACACAACGTGGGTACCCACCAGCACAGTGTGCCCAAACGCACGCTTTTCCACCACGAAGATGCTGAGGGGAGGGTGAAGGTAAACCTGCTCTGGGAGTTCCTGCAAAAGAACCACGCACAGAGTTCACAGGAACAGGGGCGATACCCGTGGCAGCCCCACCACGTGGCGGGGAGGTCTGATTGGCAGCTCTGTCCAAAAAACAAAAACCTTGCAGTGACAGGTGATGGATAAGACTGCTCTTGGTGGCAATTTCACAAAGGTTTTGATCTGCAGCTAAACCGTGTGGCCACCAGAGAGCAAAACCCCAGGGGCAGCTCCCATCCTGTTACCTTGCCCCATGCAGACAGGCAGCGCACAGGTGCAGGACCGCCACAGTGACCCTGGCATGGTGGGACCCCCCCTTCCCACTCACCACATCCATGTATTTGACCAGCTCGGTGAAGTTGGGGTTCTCTTTGTAGGTCACGATCACTTCTGACTCCACCTTCTTGCCAGCACATTCAATGATCACCTGGGGCTGATCCACCTCGAACAAGTTCACCCGCTTCAGGTCTCGCAGGCCCCAGAACAGGATCTGAAGCACAACACAAAGCCACTGGGCTGCTTGAGACACGCCAGGCATGGCACAGCCATGCAGCCTGCAACCCTGCCCGCTGCTACCACCACCCTCACCCTGCAGGACACAGACTGCAAGAGAGGCATGAGGCCACTCTGCCAACCCAGCCATTCAACAGCTCTGGCTGCTAAACTGCTGAGACAGCTTCTCTCTCAAGTACCTCCATTTCTGCCTTCTGCTCAGGCCTCAAAGCACATTTGAGCTCCAAACCCAACTCCCGCCACAAGCCCTGCCCTCTGCACAGACCAGCTGTGTTGTCTGCTTGGTGCAGCCTCGCGGGGAGCCAGCCCAGTAGAAGGCAGTGTACCTCTATGCGAAACTCCTTCAGCACCGGGCATATGCCCTCAGGGATGATGAACCTTCCAGCACGAGGGTCTCCCAGGTAGTCAGGCTCCTTGGGTTCCACATCCTCGGGCACTGATGGCTGAACAGGTGGAGCCAGGGCACACCAAGGAATGAAAGCCATTTCTACTCCATGCCATGCCCCCTCTCCCTCCCCTCTTGACCTGGGCTCACAGGCTCTGTCCCTGCAGCCTCCCTTCAGTTGAAAGGCAGATGTGGTTTTCAACAGGGAACCCTCTGGTGGGCCCCGTGCAACCAGCTCTTCACCCACACATCTCTCCCCAGCGAGCTGTCAACCATACGCAGCTTCCTACAAGCCCATTACCTCCAAATAGCCACTGTAATCCAACTCAATCAGCTCAAAAGTGGCAATAAGCTCTCCCGCTGCTTTGGCGCCTTTGTAGAAATCAAAGAACTGCATGGCAGGTTTGGTGTATGGCTCATCAACCAGCTTCACCTGTGGGACAGCAAAGGCCTGGCCAAGGAACACAGGGGAGCCCTGTGGGAAAGGGGGGAATGGGTCAAAGCATCCCTGTCTTATCTCACCACCTCAGAGAAAAGACCACCACTAATTCCAGCCAATCTGGGACAGCACAAGACTGCTTGCCATCCTCGGCTTTGATTCCCTTTGCTCCATCCAGAGCTAGGAGCAAATGAGACACACCTGCAGCAAATCCTCTTAACTCCCAGTCCATCTCCATGCAGAACTGGGCAGACGGCCTGGGACTGTGCACCAGAGGACATCAAAGCTAGATCAGGTTGCTCAGAGTCTCCTCCAGCCAGGGTTTAAGTGTCTCCAAGGACGGAGATCCCATAAGCTCCCTGAGCTCCAGGCCCAGCATTTGAACTCCCTCTGGGTGAAAATTACTTCCTTAGAGCAAGTTGGATATTTCTCTTGTTTCGGCTTGTGTTTGTTCCTTGTCATCCTGCCCCTGGGTACCTCCAAGAGAAGTCTGACTCCACCTTCTCCGCCCTCTCCCATCAGGCAGCTGCAGGCAGCAATAAGACACTGCCTTTGCCTCATCTTCTCCAGGCTGAATACACCCAGCTCTCCACCTCTCCTCATTCTGTCCTGTGCTTCAACCCCAACCATCTTGGTGGCCTCCTCTGGACTCACTCTAGTACATCAACGTCTGTCTTGTACTGGGACCCAGGAAAGCTGCTGAGCTACGCAGAAGAATCCAGTGCGAGTTACACCATTCCCCTTACGATAACAAAGAGGCCACAGGAGTGTGACTTCAAAGTACTAATGAAGAGAGAAAAGGGAGGACTGAGGAACAATGGAAGATGACACCTGAAGGACAGAGGGGAAGGAACAGGCCTATGAGCTACGTGTCTCCCCCTGGCTACAAGCCCTCTGCAACGTGAGCATGCCGAGGAAGCGGGGCAGGTACCTGGGAGAGGCACAGTGCTTCTCCAAAAAGGAGAGATCCCGGATCCACTGAGCACTCATCAGGACGTGGCTCAGGGCATCTCTGAGCCATCTGCGCACTGCAGACAGCACGTTCATCCTAGCTCATCACAGAAGCATAGAATCGCCCAGGTTGGAAGGGACCCTTCAGATCATCTAGCCCAACCATCAACCCAACTCTGACAAAAACCATCACTAAACCATATCTCTAAGCACTATGTCTACCTGTCTTTTAAATACCTCCAGGGATGGCGACTCAACCGCTTCCCTGGGCAGCCCATTTCAACACCTTTTCAGTGTAAAATTTTTTCCTAATATCCAGTCTCAGCCTCCCCTGGTACAACTTGAGGCCGTTTCCTCTTGTCCTATCGCCTGTTACTTGGGAGAAGAGACCGACCCCCACCTCTCTACACCCTCCTTTCAGGGAGTTGTAGAGGGTGAGAAGGTCTCCCCTCAGCCTCCTTTTCTCCAGGTTGAACACCCCCAGCTCCCTCAGCCGCTCCTCATAAGACTTTTCCTCCAGACCCCTCACCAGTTTCATTACCCTTCTCTGGACATGCTCCAGGACCTCAATGTTTTTTTTGTAATGAGGGGCCCAAAACTGGACACAGTACTCGAGGTGGGGCCTCACCAGTGCCAAGTACAGGGGGACGATCATGTCCCTAGTCCTGCTGGCCACACTGTTCCTGATACAGGCCAGGATGCTGTTGGCCGTCTTGGCCACCTGGGCACACCGCTGGCTCATATTCAGCCAGCAGTTGACCAGCACCCCCAGATCCTTTTCTGCCAGGCAGCTCTCCAGCCACTCTGCCCCAGGCTTGTAACACGGCATGGGGTTGTGACCCAAGTGCAGGACCCCGCACTTGGCCTTGTTGAACCTCATACCATTGGCCTCAGCCCATCGACCCTGCCTGTCCAGATCCCTCTGCAAAGCCTTCCTACCCTCAAGCAGGTCGACACTTCCACCCAATTCGGTGTCGCCTGCAAACTTACTGAGGGTGCACTCAATCCCCTCGTCCAGATCATTCATAAAGATGACCTCTTTATGAATGGCCCTCCAGCCAGTTTTTAACCCAGCGAAGAGTACTCCCATCCAACCCATGGGCAGCCAGTTTCTCCAGGAGGATGCTGTGGGAAACTGTATCAAAGGCCTTACTAAAGTCCAGGTACACAACATCCACAGCCTTTCCCTCAGCCACCAAGCGGGTCGCTTTGTCATAGAAGATCAGGTTTGTCAAGCAGGACCTGCCTCTCATGAACCCATGCTGGCTGGGCCTGATTGCCTGGTTGTCCTTCATGTGCCACATAACGGCACACAGGATGGTCTGTTCCATCACCTTTCCAGGCACCAAGGTCAGACTGACAGGCCTGTAGTTCCCTGGATCATTCTTCCGGCCCTTCTTGTGGATGGGCGTCACATTTGCTAGACGCCAGTCAACTGGGACCTCCCCGGTTTGCCAGGACTGCTGGTAAATGATGGAAAGTGGCTCAGTGAGTGCTCCTGCCAGCTCCCTCAGTACCCTCGGGTGGATCCCATCCAGCCCCATAGACCTGTGGATGTCCAGGTGCTGGAGCAGGTCCCTCACCATCTCCCTTTGTATTACGGGGACTTCATTCTGCTCCCCGCCCCTATCTACTAGCTCAGGGACCTGGGCAGTCAGGGGACAACCAACTCTACCATTAAAGACTGCGGCAAAGAAGGCATTAAGTACCTCAGCTTTCTCCTCATCCTTTGTCACTATGTTACCTCCTTCATTTGATAAAGAATGGAGATTCTCCCGAGTCCTCCTTTTTTTACTAATATATTTATAGAAACTCTTTTTATTGTTATCGCCTCAGCCACAGCCCCCAGGACTCACCACCGCCACCAGCGGACTAGGATCAAGCTGACTCATGGAAACCAGAGATGTGCCTCCTAAGCGCCTGCTTTCAGCACCCGCACAGAGCTCCTCTGCCTTCCCTGTCCTGGAAATGACAGCAGGAGGGCAGCATGGCCATACTTACAAATTTATTGTGGCTGAAAAGGTTGATTATAATGATGGGGGTCTCTGTTTTCAACTCTTCTTTTTTCCCATCAATAACGAGCTGGTCGAACAGAAGTAGCTCGTTCCACATGGGGCTCAGTGTCTCCTCCAGCATCTGCAGAGAGAGACAGGAGGCCTGAGCACACCACAGCCAGTGGAAACAAACCACGTGCACTTTGTAAAGAGGGGGAGGAAGCATGGGCTGACCCCGTCTCCCACACAGCTGCATTCAGCTGGCACCTGGCAGGAGGTGAGATGGTAAAAGTGTGAAATCAGCACTTGGGGCCAACTAGCACATGCCAATTAAACTTTGAGACCGTGCTCAATGATATATATGTTTTGTCAAATGTTCCCTGAACACAGTCACACCGCTCAGAGCACATAAATACCTCATGCCTGGAGTTAAAAAATTTCCAGGAGGACTGCCACAGCACGGGCCTTCAACATGCCAGCGAGGACATGATGATTTTTCTCTCCCTAAGTCCCCAAGATGGCAGAGGCAAGAGTTTACGTAGTCTCACCCTGGTGGTTTGGCAATGAGTTGAAAACACCACTCTTGCAAATGGATTTGAAAGACCATTGTCATCTGCAGGGAGGATCCCTCGAGCCTGATACAGATGGGCTCGGAGCTGGAAGTAGCTGAAATCTGGTAAGAGAAAGAGAAGAGAAGTCCCAGTTCCCCAATCCAGCCCTGTGTGAGGTCAAAAAACGCATGAAGAAGAGGGCCAGCCAGGTAGGAGTGGGCACACCCTGCAAGGAATGTCCTTGCCACCTCCAGCGGCATTCACTGTGGCTCTCATAAGGCCAGCACATCTCAAAAGGTTTGGTCAAGCGCAGCAGGCTCCCCAGACACCTCTGGGAAGGAAATGACATGTGAGATGTGCAGTGATCTGCTGTGAGCATCTGGTGTGGGGGAGCACCACCGGGCCTCAGCAATGGGGCAGACCTCCTGCCCATTGTCAGTTTGGCAACACGTTCAGTGCCTACGAAGCACCCGTCCTGCGTGCTGCTTCAGCTGTGAGCATGCAAACACGTCCTCATGAGAGCAAACATGTCCCAGTCATGCCTTGGAGATGACAGATCAGGTCCTACTCCTCAGACACTGACCTTGGGGCAGGACCTCTCACCTCTCTGCTCTCCTGCTCACAGTTAAGCCATGGAAAAGTGGCATCTACGCTCACCATCCCTGCTGAGCCGGCTGGGAGGACTGCACGCTGAGAGCTGGGCTATCTCCTGTCCACTCTCAGAGAGGAACTTGAACTCCTCAGGCAGCTCTGCCAAACAGTTCTTCGCATATTTGGTTACCCCAAGCCACATGTAGATTTCCAGTTTGGCAAAGATCTCGCCAGTGTGCAAGCCAGGGACCTGAAAGCACAGGAGGTTTAGCAGGTTTCCCATCCCAGCCATGCCCCTTTCAGACCAGACGATCACCGTCAGTCAGTGACTAACCAAAGATCACAGGAGACAGAGAATCACATTAACAGAGGCAAAAGGCAGTGGTGGAGCAAGAGCTTTGTTTCCTCATGAAGGAGGGAGAAGCAGTGCGAAGCAAGAGCACACTTTTTGATATGAACCCTACCTTCATAAAGACAGTCTGGATCTTCGCACAGTCCTTGCCTTTCTCCTCTTCGACCACCGAATAGAGAACGTTCTGTGCAGGAACTCTTGCATATGCCACACGCCTGTTGTTGCAGAGCATCCAGACGAGTACATCGGGGAGGGTGCACTGGGGCTGGAGGGAGGAAAGAGAGGAACGTCATAGCAGAGGAATAGCACGTATCTTGTCCTCCACCCACTGACACAGTGAAAGCTTCATCTCCTCACAGGAGGGACTGCTGGCTGCACGCCACTTTGGAGATCCAAGAGTAAATGAAGGGCCTAACATTGGGCACGGGCTTCTGAAAGTCTCATCCCTGCAGTGTGGCTCTGCAGGTTTCTTAGAGGGATCTGTGATCTGCCTTGTTTTTCATTGCGAACACCAGAAGGATGCGCTCAGCCCCATACCATGTTGGTGAGGAGGAGTGCCCGCCAGACTGGAGAAGTGGCATTTTACTCCACACCTTCGACAGGAGCCCGAGTGCTGATCCATGGGAAGGCACCACATTAGCTGGCATCCCAGTTACATCGTGACAAGAGTGCCCAGCATAAAGCTGCAGTTCAGGTTGGGAGCAGGACTTGCAATAAAGCAAATGCACAGGTAGAAGCAATGACTTCTTTTAAACTCTGATGTAAGTTCCCTTCCCCATCTCAGTTTCCTTGCCGTTAGTGTTTGCACTTGTACTTAATACTTTTCCGTACACAAGTAGCCAAAGCAAATTATTACTGATCCAAACAAAGACCACCAGCCTCCAAGCACAGACTAAAAGTGGCAAGTGTACGTGCAGGGCTGACAGCAACATTCCCACCCAATAGCAGAGAGCAAAATGGGAGGAGGTTCCTGTCTGGCCGGGGGACCAGCTGCAGCAGGCCTGTGAAGCTGGATCCTGAGGACAGCTTCTCCTCCTGGTGGCGCGAGGGGTGACATCTTGGTCATGCTAAAGTCTACTCTCACATAGCTAAAGGTGTGAAAACGATACGACTTCGCTTGGTGAAAGACTTCTCCAAACCGCAAACACGTCTGCTAACTCCAGCAAACGCTGCATGCTGGTTTAGACTACAACTACACAAACACATTCAGGAGTTATTTAAAATGAGCCAGCAAAACTCTGAAAACGGAGAGTCTCTGCTACGGATGAGAGATCTTGTTTCAACGCAAGTCTGAATTTGCAGAAGGTGCCCAGGGTGAGCCCCCAGTGGGAGCGTGGACAGCACAGGCGAGGCGGCTTTCCCAGGCACACCACCCACAGCCCCGCTGCGGGCACAGCCTCGGGCCGGCCAGGAAGAGAGGCCTGGGTGGCCTGGAGCTGGCCCGGCTCTGCCTCCAACCCACCGCTGAGCTCCGTCACCAAGAGCCCTGCAAAGCTGCCAAGCCTCATCCCTCCTAAGAGCCATTACATGAAATACAGTAACTTCCAGTAACTAGAGTTTGGGATTTTACACAGCAAGGAAAGACAGCAGAGGAAAAGCCCCAACTCAGGCTAGTGAGAGCCCCGGCAGCCAGCCCAGTGCCCTTTCCTTGCCTGTGTTTGGAAATGGGGCGCCCCAGGAGCAGCTGTACCTCTTTAGCCATGAAGCGTAGCTTTGCCAGGATCCTCCTTGTCTCCTTAACTTTCTCCTTGACATTGGTTCGAGTCAGCCGCCGCCTCACGCGGAGCCCCTGCTTTGCATACAGGATCTGAACAGAGAAGACGGCTGTCACACGCCCAGCCGTGGCTGAGGCATGCCCGGCTGGCACCCCTCACGAGGGCTCTGCAGGGAAGCACCCGTGTGCTGATCGCGTCCATCCTGCCCCATTGCACCCCATCCTCCACCACAGCTCACTCTCCAGCTGCTGAGAGCAAACGTCCATGAACCTGTCACGAGCCATTGAAAGAAGGGTGCCAAGACCTGGAGACTCCAGTAACTCATCAGCTCTGCCCATACCAGCCAGTAACAGAGGTCCATTCGCTTTTGCATCATGCGGGGCAGAAAGATGTACAAGGAGTAGACATTTCAGAAGCCAGTGGTCAAAGGCTCCAGATAGTGCCTGGGAGAGGCTTTGCACAAGGCGATACTTGGGGCCACAGAAGTATGGGAACAGAAAAATGTAGGAAACTGGAAGATGGGGCTGGGCTTTCATGCCCAGTAATTGACAGCGTACACATCTGAGGAGAGACTTTGTGACGAACTAAAACTAATAATGAAAACCAGAAGGAATTCAGTGTGCAAACCCGGTATGGACTGACAAGGCCAGAAAACTCATCTCTTGGGCTGGTTCTGTCTTTCAGAGAGACTCAGACTTAGCAGGCTACCTTCACCATAGCTCAGGTGACACCGTGCGGGGAGGCAGAGGGAAGGGAGCTGGGACCCGGGACCCAGACGTGCCTAATTTTTATTTCCTACCGCTGTCAATGCATTTTGGTCAGCATTTCAAAGCTTTGGAGTCTGATGAGGACTATGACTATAGCTGTGCTCTGCTGTGCTGTGATGGGAGGTATGTAACTGTGCTCTCATTCGGCTAGCTGGACTTGTCTGCAGGATTATGAGTGCCTGGATGTTGCTCTCTCCAGAGACAGGCAGGTGGATGGCTGTTGTAGATCTGCTGGATGGGTACCCAGCCCATGGGCTGAGTTTCCAGGGGCAGTGGGTCTCAGTGAGCTCCCCCAAAACTGCCTGCGAGAATAGCCGGCACCATAAGGCCTGCAGCAACACGCATGTGCTCAGCCACACGGGCCCCACAGGAAAGGAAGGATGGCATCAGGGCGCAACGCCTGCATAAATCTGGGGGCAGCCATGGCCAGTCCCTGCCTCTGTTCCCTCTGCTGGAAGCTGTATTGCTCTGAGCAGAAGCGGGACATGCTGCAGTAAAAGCCTATGACTGATACCATGTCTTAACCCCAAATTTCCTTCTTCGCATCAGTTCTAGCCGGTCCTCCAGAAGCATCCCCCAGAGCAGGTATTGCGTGGGCTCCCACCCCCACCACTAAGTCCCACAGCTTACGATGTTGCGCATCAGGTATTTCATCCGACATCTGTCAAGGTTGTTTGGATGGGCCATTGTTTTTCTCTCTGCGCCGAGTGAATATTGCCTGCAATGAGAAAAGCAGCACAGGCTCCGCAGTCCTTGTGCCCAGCAGGCAGAGCACAGCTCACACAGCAGGGGCACAAGCTCCCACTCTCCGGTACTAACCCAAATGCACCAGAATCCCCCCTCTCTGCAATGCCCTCTCTTCTGCAAGCTTTTTGATTCGGAAGGTACACTGGGGATTGCTCAGCACCTGAGGATCCCTCTCTACTGTTGCCATGACAAGGCTGGGGACTGAAATGTGTATGGGACCCCGTCGGCCCGTCACAGTGATTGAAACACTAGTCTCTTGTCTGCATGACTGAGGAGAGTGAAGGAAATGTCCTGACACTTAGGAAACACCCAAGAGTCCAGGAAAATCAAGGCTGCAGCCTACGATGCCTGTGTTTCCCAGGACTGGGGCGTCCTCTCCAAGCATGAAGAGCTACAGGGTCCTTTCCCCAGGTCATCCTAGTTTCCTTCCGCTCATCTGTCTCCAGAGGACGAGAGAGCAGGCTGTGCACAGCCCAGGCAGAACGCGCTATGGCCTCCTAACTTGAAAACATGAAACCTTAGGAAATGAGGGACATGCTAACCTGCATCCAGCTACAAATTCCTCCAGCACCTCTCTGAGCCGTTCTTCTGCTTTAGCCTTTGGCCTTCTCACAAGCTTCTCCACATCGTCCAGCCCCTGCTCCTGTGGGGAAAGCACAACATTCAGGCAGCTTGCACCTGGCTGCGGAGTCAGAGTGAAACACTGCAAGGATGCTTTTGCCACAAACGGCTTGTGTCCTTCTGCAGAGCTAGGGATCGTGAGAGTGCTGCGGGTCAGTGCTGTGCTGCCAGGGGCTCTCTGGAGCCTGGGGGTAACCTTAACACCGGTTGTCACAAAACCTTTTGTCTCAGTCTTTGAGCAGCAACTGAAAACCACTGGCAAGCTCCCTTTCCCGAAAGGGAAGGATGAGGCACAGGGAAGAGACTGCACCGCCCTGATGGCAGCCCAAGGCTGAGAGTCTGCTTGCAGCAGCGTCTCCCCAGAGCAAACAGGACTCGTAGCAGAGGAGCTTTTTGTCACCAACGTGGTGTCAGTCACACCTCCAGGAGACACCCCCAGGCTGTGTCACAGGATGGGCAGTGGCTCTGCGCTCACTGCCCTACCCCACACATCTAAAAGGCCTGTGAGGGACGCCGACTCGCACGGGAGGTGAGGATGTTTAAGGCAAACATCTCACAGAGCAACTGCACGTGCTACAAGGAAAGCACACCGGGAAGGACCACGCACACCCTGAACACACTACCAGGCGCTCTGCCAGCTTGACGATCCAGTTGGAAATGCAGAGTCTCCACGTGTGATCCTCCCAGTAGCTCCACACGTACACGCAGGGTTTCTCGTGCATCATGGGCAGGCAGCTGTATGACCTACGGGCAGCAGGCACAGGAGGTTACAGCTGCTGTTTGCAGAAGGCACGAGCGTGTGCCGCATCACAGCAAGCAGCATCTGGGCTCCGGGCTCCTCACAGAGAACCACAACATGGACATGGATTTAAGCTGCTGGATCTGCCCTTTGCCATCCCAAACCAGCGCACAGGGTTTCTAACAGAGAGCAGCACGTGCCCAGATGAATCTATGCTTACAAATATCTGAAGGGCGGGTGTTAAGAGGACAGGGCCAGGCTCTTTTCAGTGGTGCCCAGCGACAGGACAAGGGGTAACAGGCACAAACTTGACCATAGGAAGTTCCACCTAAACATGAGGAGGAACTTCTTGACTTTGAGGGTGGCAGAGCCCTGGCACAGGCTGCCCAGAGAGGTGGGGGAGTCTCCGTCTCTGGAGACATTCCAAACCCGCCTGGACGCGTCCCTGTGCCACCTGCTCTGGGTGACCCTGCTCTGGCAGGGGGTTGGACTAGATGATCTCCTGTCCCCAGCTGCAGTGTAGAGCACATTTTTAATGTCCTGTCGTGTTTGGACTGGTCCAAGGGCTACTGCTTGCACAATCTCGTGTTTAATTTACTCAAAGGCCTGTCGTTGCTCAGGACCCCACGAAAACTCATTTTTCTTTCGAGTCGCTTCACACAGAGGTTTCACAACCTGACTATAACCTGGTATATGCATTCTCCAGAAACCTACAACGCCTAAAAAGACTTGTATTTTCTTTTTGTTAGTAGGTGGGGACATAGCTGATATTTTGTTAATCACATACATTGGGATCTGGCGACAACCATCTTTGAGCAAATTAAACAAGAGATTGTGTGTGCAGTAGATCTTGGACCAGTCCGAACAGGACGGTACATTAAAAATGTGCTCTACGCCGCAGGCAGGGACAATGGCCCTACCTGGAGCTTATGGCAGAAAGCACCAGGGGAGACTCAAGGTCAGCCCCTAGGATTCTGGAGTTGAGGATACAAAGGCTCTGAGGCCAACTATAGCCCAACTGAGAAAGAAATCCTGGCAGCATATGGAGGAGTTAGAGCTGTTTCAGAAGTAATGGATACTGAAGCACAGCTCCTCCTGGCACCCCGATTACCAGTCCTGGGCTGGATGTTCCAGGGTGAAGTTCCTTCTACTCATCATGCCACCGATGCTACCTGGAACAAGCGGGTTGCCTTAATCACACAGTGAGCTCAAATAGGAAACCCAGATTGTCCAGGAATTGTAGAAGCGATCACAAACTGGCTCAAAGACAAAGACTTTGGAACGCCACCAGAGAATGTGGTGACTCGTGGTGAGGAAGCCCCACCATATAATGAACTCTCAAGATAATGAGAAACAGTATGCTCTGTTCACTGATGGATCTTGTCGTATTGTAGGAAAGCACTGAAGGTGGAAAGCTGCTGTACGGAGTCCTACACGAGTTGCAGAAGCGACTGAAGGAGAAGGTGAATTGAGTCAATTTGCAGAGGTAAAAGCCATCCCCTAGCTCTTTGACATAAGCATTAAAGGACAACATAAACCTTTCCCAGGTGAAACCAAAAGGGTAATTACTAATAAAATCCATCATCTGATGCCCAAAATATGCAGGTATAGCCATTATCCAAGTAACTATATTATACATCTGAATGCCAAACATACAAAAATAGCACATTTAAACCACAACGTACAAATACAAAGAGCAAGTAAACCATTCAACATATTCAGCAAGTTCAGCAGCATTATATCCATTTACTTCAAACAATGCTCTCCAAAGGCACGATATAACATTTCGCTTAGGAATGACATTCCCTGAGCAAACTGGAAGCTCACGCCCCATGTTGGGCGACAATAAATCTGCCGCAGTTTTGGCCAGGTTGGCCAGTGGCAAGACGACAGCAAGACTCCCCCACCTCTTGCTCCAAGGAGAAGAAGAGAAATAAAGTTATGAGTTTAGAAAAAAACTAAACTACTTTAATGAAATATAAACAATTTTTAAAAAAGGAAATAATGAAATATATACAATATATACAAATATACGCAAAAGTGTATCAAACTCCCAGGGAGATATCACTGGCAGGCACTGGGGAAGTTCCAGACTGGACTGGACTCAGTGACAAATGGGAACTGGAACACACTGACTGGGATCAAAAGGTAGATGAGCTGATGGGGTCCTCCTCACACATCACTCATTTAAGAAGGAGAGCCATCGAAGAAGCAGTCCATTGGAGAAGAGGACCACCTCTCATTGGAGAAGAGCCCACCAATCTTGGGTGCTGCCAAGATCTCTTGCTGCTATGGGACTGAATAGTAGCAGGCACAGGGCTCACAACACAAACACCAAGATGTTGCCAGGCCTGTGGCACAAACCAGGCAGCATTCCCAGGGCAAACATATCACCAGAAGTGCTTGTCTATCTGTCTTGCCTGCCCAACATAGGACAGCATCCGCCAGAATACTCCTTCCCTTCCTCCACGCTGGAATCAAGCCCTTAGGATGCTGCTTGTTAACCAGAAAAGGGACTGCTGTTACTGACGGGTCACAGTTTCACTGGGACCACATCCTTGGCCATCTGCACACATCAAGCAGACACTGTAAGGCCTGTAGAGCTAATGGGCAATGCCAGCCAGCTAGGCCACGGCAAGCTGCAGGCTTGCAAAGAGGAGAAACGCCTGCACAGCGCTCACGTTGCTGAGCAGACCTCTAGAACACCTGGAATAACCAACGCAGGAAGCTGGGGCAGGACCAGGGCAGGTGGGAAAGAAGGACAAAGAAGACTCACCTGTCATACTCCATGGGCTCTGGTTTCCGGCTCTTCGTCACTGACTTGTTTGGTGCTGCTGAAGCTGGGGCCGGGACTTCAATGTCCAGCTCACCATCTGAACCAGGGTCCAGCAAAGGCTGCTTTTCTTCTTTCGCTTCTCCCTTTTCCACTTTTCTCCATACTTTGGTCCCAACCTCTTCAACTTTGCCATAGTTTCCTTGAAGTTATGCATTAAACAGTAAACAGAAAAGTAGGATGACTGTTAAACAAGTTTGCTAGCTTGCAAAATGAGAGTGCCATCATCCTGCCCAGAGAAGCACATGGGCACGCACTGCTTTTGGAACTAGGAGTTCAGTAGCATCCAACCACCAGAGCATTACACGGACAACCAGGAGGTCTGAGAGGGAGCTGGGCAATTGCAGGGAAGTCCTTGTGTATGCGTTCAAGTTCCGCCAGTTCCAAGTGCCTGTTAACCGTCATCTACAGCCCTACACTGGGGTCAGCAGCAGTCACCCAGGAAGACTTCTCAGCATCAAGCATCTCAACTCAACTCACTTATCAGGTGGGGGTTTGGACCTGCTCTCCTATCATTGTTTCCCCATCACCCTCTGTCAAAGCCCCTCAGCTCTACAAGGCCAACCCCAGTATCCCACCTTCCCCTGCTGGGCTTCCCTTTCTTGCTCCCAAACCCTTCCACCTCTCGTCACCCCCACTTCCCAGGACAGCTTCAGCCGCTCTCCCCAGACAGGCAGTTCAGACAAATACTGCAAATCTCCAATCCTATAGGAAAGCATCCAGACTTTTAAGGTAATTAAAGCTCTGTGTGCACTCCCTGGCTTCATCCCCCATCCTCCCTGTGTTCCTGTTTTGGAAGCACGAGCCATACAAGGGCTGGCACCTTAGGACCTCAGTGCTGATTTGGGCTGTCAGAGGGAGATTCACACTGGTCCCATAGGTTCTGGACACGGGGCCCTGGGGAATACCCACCTATAGAGACTTCAAAGCTGACAGACTTGGAGCTGAGAGAGGAGTCCATCATAGTGGCTTCAAAGAAGGCAGCAAAGAGGAGGAATTCCTCCTTCCTCCCCAGTGCGTTCTGAGCAAGGAGACAGTAATCAGCCCAAGAGCCTCTTGTGCCAAAACACTGCCTCAGCAGAAATTCAGAAAGCAGCAGGGCATGGCCAGTGCCTGCCGGCCCTCCCAGGGGACATCAGTGGGATGCTGCCAAGGTCACCACCCCTGGTCTGCCAGATGCGGGACAAGTTTTCTTGGAAATCCTGGGGTGCTGGTGCAGAGCCATGGCTTTGGCTGATGCTTGCGTGAAGCCACCGAGCAGGTTTGTAGGCTAAGGGATGGCTACAGTACCAACACAGCTGCATCTTGCCTGCCTTTTCCAGGCCAAGTAGAGACCCAGAGCCAGCTAACACCTCCTTAGCTCCAGGGGGGAAAAAGTACATGCTCAAAGGCAGCTGTGCCCTGGGAATAACACCCACATGAGAGTCCTCCCTGCTCCAGGACGTCAGCACATGTGGGGATGCTCCAGCCTTACCATGGGAGCGTTTTGGGGCTGTGGGTGTGGCCCTCAGCCCTTGCAGAGGCTCAGCGAGCTCTGGATGGCCCAGCAATGGGCAGGCTGAATTTGCTCCAGCACTGTTACAGCAAGTGATCCCACTGCCGCTTCCCCATGAGGCCTGTGCACGCCAGAGGCCAGCGTGGGTCAGCCACACCAGCTTGGCAGGACTCACCTCGGGGAGTGGATGGAGCTCTTCCACTTCCACAGTGACCTCCTCAGGCTGCTCGGCCTCCTGAGAGTCCCCAGCCTCCTCTTCTCCCTTCAGCTGCCTCAGTTCTTTGGCTTTCTCCTTGGATTTCTTACTTTTCTTCTTCAGCTTCAGTTTGCTTAGGGCACTTTTCGTCTTGTCCCCAAGCTTCCTCTCTGCCATGCTGGGGCTGCTGAAGATCTCCACCGTGACGGCCATGAGGATGCGCCCACGGTAGAAGATCCCCTCACCCATGCCATCGTTGAGGTCTTTGTGGATGTCCCACAGAGCTGAGTTCTGGGGGGAGCCATACAGGTTCACCCAGGCTGGGCCAAACGTGGGGTTAAAGCCTGCAGCAACAGGGAGAGGGTCTAATTACACCACAGGGAGATGCAGAGAGACTTTCCCCCAAGAAGACAGCCCAAGGCACAGGGATGTGAGCATGCTTCGGCCACTCCTGCTTCCCACCTCCAGGAGACCACCATGGCCAAGCAGAAGGTGCATGGCATAGGGCTGCCCAGGACACCATGCCCCGGGGCCAGCCATGCCAGGCCTCACCATTCCTGCCAGGGTCCGAGATCTGCTGCAGGTCAATGTAGTGTGTAGCCACGGCCACGTCACCAACATTGGCATCATCCAGCACCTGGACTTTTATCTTCCTGGCCAGAGGCGGGAACATCTCTATGAAGCTGATCTGCTCGTTCCACTCAGGCTCAGTGGTGTTGGTCTCCACCGATGTTTCCCCCTGGGAAGGAGAAGGTGTGAAAGCCACACAGTCCCAGACAGTGGCCAGAGCAAGGCATGCCTCAGAGCCTCTCTGGGAACAGCATGTCCTCCTGTCCCGCCTGCCGACAGTGCTGTGCAAGCTCTGGAGGTGGCACTATCCCTGCTCCTGGCCCCGTCCCAGCAGTTGCTTTCTGCGCTTCATCAAGGGGGGCCATCCCAAGGCTCCGGTCGTGCCCTACACAGCCAAGGGAAACACGAGAAGCAAGTGGGCAGCACCACCAGACCCAGAGATGTCGTAGAGTCCCCTGGGAGCACCCCCAGGCCCACAGGGCTGCACAGGGACTGATTCTCATCTTAATGGACGTCACAGGACCAGAAACCCCGGCCTTAGCTGCAAGAAAACAGCCAATAGCCCGGTAAACTCTCCTGAGGGTGTCAACCTGAGTCTAGCTTGCCACAGAGGACTTCCGCTCCGGGATTTATTTGGCCCCCTCTCTATGTTTAGGAATATCAACTAGCTACTGGCCTGCGCAGCCAGTAGCTCAGCCAGTGGCTGTGCTCAGGGCTGGGGCTGTCCCCCATGCAGCTCTCTGCAGAAACAGAAGTCCCACAAAAGCCTTCTCATCCAGACACCGCACATCCATGGCCACACGGCTCTGGCCATTGCCAAAGACAGCAAGATTTGGCTCTCCTAGCCTGTCTCCAGTGGGATTCCTGTGTTTCATGGAGGCGCCTGTTCGCGCACAGGCAAGGGAGGATCAGCTTGGCCCCACCAGACCCCCTGGCAGACTCACCTGCTGCCCACAGAACGAGACCTGCACGTATGGGTCAATAAATACTTTTTTCTCCCCCACGATCTTGGAGAAACCACCCATGATGCCTGCGCTCATGCTGGGCAGGCCCTCGGCATGATACAGCTTGATGCAGACCCTGGCCCAGGGTCTCTCTGCAGGGACTCTCTTAGGCAGCAACAGGTTCCTGAAAGACAAATTCATGTTCTGGCTCTCTCCTGGAGAAATACAATGCCGGGAAATACTTCTCCAGAAATACGATGTTGGAAGTGCCCTGACTGGCAGGAGGTTTGGGCCCTGACTGGCAGGAGGTTTGGATCCTGCCCTACCACAGGTCTCTTTCCCCAGGTCTTACCCCATCAAAAGAGGGAAAAATGGGGCTAAAAAAGGTAGTGTGAAGAGGACATGACCTTTTTACCCAGGGCCATGGAAGACTGCACTGCACCTACCTTTCAATGTCCTCATCCCGGCTGCTGGAGGAGGTGGGAAGGGAGCCCACAGCATCCCCATGTGCGGTGACAGAGATGCTACACTTCACAAAGCCTTTCACGCCTGCCCGGGTGTCCGTGGGGTCACTGATGACAGCCCACTTCTGGAAAAACCTGTGATCTGAGAGGAAAGGAACGGAGTTCCCTGTGGAGAGCCCAGGTTACCATTTCACATCCCAACTACATCTGCAGAAAGACTGCCCTGACACTGCCTCTGAAGGTGATACCAACCCTCAGACAACTGCGCGGAGAAGCAAGAGCTGGTCCTCATGTGAACTAAGTGCTTGGAAGACAGGGCCCTCACCAAATTCAGCAGAGCACAAATGAAACATCAGTTTCAGGCAAAGCCCAGGGTCAGGGAGCAGGTAAGCAGTGCAGTTGGTCATACCTGGCTGGCTGTACACCGTCACAACATCCATCTTGAACGTTCCTATGCACGTTCCCAGGAATGGTATCTTCTTTGAGTGAAAAACCTGCAGACGGCATGAATCCCCCTGAGCACCAAGAGATGTGGGCAGCCAAGTGACACATCCAGACATCTCTAAGGAGGACACAACTGCTAAGAGATGCCCATTCCAACACACAACTCAGGCAGCGGTTGCAAGCTCCTCATGTACATTGACCCACATGAGCTAGCCCTGGGACAAACCCATTCCTGCCCAACTATTCCCACAAAGCCCATGAGCCCATAGCCCTCAGTTAAACCTGAGCCAAGAGAAATTCACGTGCAACCAATTCAGCTGCTTCTGCCAGCCCCAGATAAGCCGAATCCCTACAATGGACCAAGGGCAGACCTGTTTTCCCCCAGGGAGTCCTATGTCCATATCCTGGTGGGTCAGGGCAGAGCCATGACCCCACCAGGCCAGTGTCTCTCCCAAACCCAGGCCTTGCTTGGTGCTTGCTGAACCCACACCAGCAGAAGAGACGGGCAGCATTTCACAGGGAAGGTGCTGGAGATAACATGGCAAAGGAGGTGTTGGCTGGGTTCAGCTATCTTCAGAAAAGCACTGCGTTTTGGGGAAGCCTTTGCACTTTGGAGAAGCCCCTGCACTTTGGGCCAGGGGATTTCTGGAGACTACTCTTTGCCTGCCTGTTTTTTTTCTACAAGCACAAATCACTGTTGAGCTCCCCTCACACCACCCGTTTGCCTCCACGACCTGCAGGATGAGGCTCCAGGGTAAGGGGCAGCAGGGAAACCCTCCCCAAAAAAGCAGGGCTGCAAGGTGTCCCGGTTTGAGGTAAAACAGAACCCATTTTCCGTTCAGTAATTTTACTTCTTAGCTAGGCGTCTTCCATAACTCTCTAAAATTAACAGCGTGTGGTGTCGAAAACAGCTCATTCTCAGAGTGATAAGACAAGGCCGTTTGTGCCAAGGAATGGTAGGCAGAGAGGCTCTTGCTTATACTTATTGCTATAACAACCACGGTCAGCTAATTTCGTTATTTGCCCCGTTGGAGGGTCAGAAGCGGAAAAGCGTAGAGGGGTCCCACCTGCAGGGAGGAGTGGACAGGAGAGGTGACCCAAACCTGACCAACAGGGTATTCCATCCCATCTGCCCCAGGCTCAGTACAAAAGCTGAGGGATCAAAGAGTCAACTCTCTTTCTTCAGTGGCCGACGTCTGAGGAGGACCCTGCCTGTTCATCTGCCTTTGATCCGCGTGTTCCTGACTCCAGCTCTGGAACCCAGTTCCCACCCGTCGCTCAGTCCAGCCTGGGACCTCCCCAGTGCCTGCCGGTGACATCATCCTGGGAGCTTAATACGGTTTTGTATATACTGTATTTATTTCATTATTTTCCTTTTTATTTTATTATTAATATTTCATTAAAGTAGTTTAGTTTCTTCTAAACTTGTAGATTTCTTTATCTCTCCTCCTCCTCTCCTGTATGAGAGGTTGGGGGCGGGGGAGCATCTGTCGCTGGCCACTGGACAATTTGGCCAAAACCACAACACCAGGCAATGGGCAAGAAACTGCCCCAGAGGCCCCACTTCAGTCACTGGACGCAGAGAAAACCTGACCAGAGGAGGTGGGAAGGCCACACTACCCCATGGCGGCTCAGAGCGGGGCTGGGTCCCTGCTCCACTGTGGCCACAGGAAGGCCCTTTGGTCTCTCTGTGGGGCAGATGCCTCTGGCTGGAAAACCTGGCCAGTACTGGTACCCTTGTTTTGCCCATCGCTGCCAGCATCTACATGCAGAAGCGTTGGGCTGGACCCGTTACCAACAAAGGATAAAAAGGAGGACATACTTACCGAGATCTCTATGAGTCTGTGGAATAAAATGTCCCTTGGCTCACGGAATTCAAACAAAAAATACTGAAAGAGAAGAGCAAGACAGGTGAGCCCCAGGGCCCCACAAGCACCTCTGCTTGAGAGCAGCCGCATCCCGAGCACTGCCTGCAAGGACAGTGGGACACTGTGGGACTTGGGACACTGGCGGGGCAAGGACGGAGCCCCTCTCCGTATCACGTACTTCATTGTAGAAGGGGCAGTTTGTGGACTTCTGCGTTGCTGTGTGCCTCTTCTCCTCTCCAACCTTGACCACCACAAAGGGGTTAATGTTCACCCCCACCAGCTTCTGTGCTTCAATGATATTAATCCCAACCTGAGAAAATGTGGGAGAAAACCTTCGGATCAGCGCTCTCCTTGTTTCCAGCTCCATCTTGAGCTTGTTTCAGCAATAGCAGTATGCAAATGTACAGGGCCCTCTTGCAGGAGGGGGGGACGCTCGGGGCAGGCAAGAGCACGGCTGCTGAAATCTGCTACGGTCAAGACAAACCAAAATGGTATTTAAGATACATTTTTCTTTCAGACAAGCGCGGAAATTAAGTGTTAAATCCCCAGCACCTTTGAGAAGTGCAGCCTCCCCAGCAGCACTGTGTCCACTCGGTTCCTGATCCCAAGGGGATGGAAACCACTCCCCACATGGTGGGGTCCACAGAGCATCCTGGAGAAGATGCTCTTTGTATCTTCTGTTAGTACGTTGAATCCTACTGAGATGGACACCATTGGAAAGACTGGAATGTGGCTGTCTCATTTGCCGCAACTGGTTACGAGTCTAAGACATGGGAGAAATGTTCTCACATTTGCTCTCAGTATAAGCAACCCGGCAGTTGTTAAGGTGAATAATAGCTTCAAGAAAAGGATGGTAGGAAATTCCACCCCCACAAAAGCTTCCTGCTTGGTTAGTAGGACTCAGCCCTGAAAAGCAGGAGACTCAAATGTGAGTCCACGTTTACTTAGAACCAGGGAAGGATTTAAATCCATATCCAGGCTGGGAGACCTGCTCTGAAATCTGCAGGGCAAAAGACGGGACCGAAGTCCATTTCCAAACTTCAGAGTAGTTTCAAATAAACCTGATGTCAGAACATTGGCCAGAGCCATGGCTTCATACCAGCCTCCCGGCATCTCCAAGAAAGCCCCTGCAGCAGCCCTCCACCCCTAACCACGTCCCACAGATGTTCCCAGGGACCCAGGCAAGACCCTGGGGAGGCTGGAAGGCACCAGTCCTGCCTGGGCGATCTCCAAAGCTCTGCTCAGGCAGTGTTTTGCAGTGGCACGTATGGCTGTCAGCCTGATTCCGTTCTCCTGTACATCCATAGCTAAATACATGGCCCAAAAAGAAGTTCTGCTCTGGGCTGGCTGATGTTGGAGGCAGCACTCGTGGGTGCAGCTCGTTCAGGGAATCTCACACCTTGCCCAGGGAAGCCACACAAAGCAAGAAGGTGTCTTCAGGATAGAGGCCTTGCTGAGGTACGTGGCAATTGGAGAAGCCCAAGCCCGCAGCAAGGGACTGGCTGCAGGGCCAGAGGCAGCTGCATGGATGTGCATCCAACGCTGCAGTACCTGGAAGCTCTGCGGGGTTGGGGTGGCAAAGAGGTCCCGTGCGGAGCAAAGTCTGGAGCGGCTGCACAGAAAAACAACCCGAGTGAGCAGGTCTCTTCATCTACATGGGCCTGAGTAAGCCCCCATTGAGGGAAGCAATGGCAAATAATGGCCCCTTGCCCTGGGAACGAGCAAATCCCCGACAGCCCCTGCTCGGGGCCACTGGAGATTGAAGGTTTCTGACATTTTGCAGAAGCAGAATGTCAGGAGATGCAAGATTCCCCCAGAAACCACCCCATGAGCTGGCACTTGGCACTAGCCCCAGGGCCCAAGCAGGGGCAAGAGAGAAGAGCATGCCATGGATACCTCTTCACAGGGCTGAAGATGATGCCCGAGACCTCCATCTCAGACACATCATAGAAATCTTCTTCCTCCTCTTCCTCTTCCTCATCAGTCTCCAGGCCTTTCACCAGCTTCCTGCCCAGAGCAGCAGCCCTCCGGTCCAGTTCACTCGCTCTTGGCCCCTCGGTTGCCCTGCAAACCCCCCACCATGTCACATGCCGCATCATCAGCCCTGATAAGCGGGTTGTGCACTCCGCTCCACCCATGGGGAGTGGGACTACTTACTCCAGCTCCTCAAATCCAGGATTGCAGATGACTAACTCTGAACTGTAAGAAAAAGAGATGCTTTGCTGAAAAACGGGTGTGTTGAGGCTGTTCACTGATGCATTTAATAGTGCCACAGCCACGTTTCTGCTTGGCTCTTGGCAGGGACACGAGCATCCTCCTAAGTGATGCTTTTCCACTGTTCACCCCGTGTGCCCGCTGCTTTGCCTCTGGCACTCCAGACCTTGCTGCTGCCTGTTATCCTGTCCGCCCAGACACCCGCATCTCCCCTGCCTTCGGGCGCCACCTGCGTGCAAGGTGCTTGGGGTTGCTACAGTCCAAAGCCACTTTCTCTGCAACTTTGCAATCAAAAAGTCTTGCTGCTGTCAGCCAGAAAGGCTGCAGAAATGCTCTTGAGTCCGAAAGGACTCCCAGGGTGCACCGGGTTGTTGCAATCATGGTCTCTCTGTGAAGACAAGGTCTCTTCTTCCCAAGACCCCTGCTCACTTATTGTCACCGTAGAGCAGAGATGCATCGGCCTGGCCAGAGGTGGAGAGTAACTGAGTCTCCACCTCAGTGGAGATTGGGATTGCATCTCAAAGGCTGCCACTGGCAAAGGCGGCTGTACAAGCTGCCTGGAAATTTGCTCCTCCCAGGATTTCAATACCTGTCTTTCATCTGATAGACAAAGTCCTCTTCAACCCAGGTCCCAGCTGAGCCATCTGGAGGCTGGTAGCGCAAATCCAACTCAATGTAGATCTACAAACAGAAAATGAAGCTGCCTGAGAGCTTGGCAGCCACAAAACGACTCCAGAAACGTCATGGAGAAAGGGAAGGGGAGCATGGAATTAAAAAAGAAGTGAGATGCTAGTGGGAAGAAGGGGAAGGAAGGGGGTCACAACCCCGTAAGAAGCCTGTTTATACCATAGTCTCCTTGTCTGCCTCCATCAATGAGCTAGAGTTAACCAATCTCCCTCCCCTACAGTTTCCCAAACTCCAGGATTCACTGAATAAAAGCTGGCTCAAGTTTCCAAATCTAAAATATACTGCGGAGAGGCCCCTAAGAGCCATCTCAGGGCACTTTTGGCAAGGGAAATGGGGAGAGCCCTGAGCAGAGCAAACTAACTTGCAGGGGTTTGGAGCAGACTCCCCGTGGGAGGCACAAGACATCTGGAAGAGCATCCCCGGGCATGACAGTTTGGTTTGAAACACCACAGGAGCCAGAAGCACACCCAGAGCCTGCATCACCAGAGACGCTGACTCAGCATTAGTGATGAAGAAAGACAGCCAGAGAAGTACAGGGCGTGTTGGGTATTGGCACAGCCAGTACAGGTCTGAAAATACTTTGTCTGCAAGTGATCAGTCTGATCTCAAACCAACACAAATGCACGAGAATTTCCCTCCAGAGGCCAAAATTGCAGCCATGGAGGAGGTCACTTCTTCGCAGGCTGAAGGGGATGCGTTCATAGCTCAGTCCCTGGAAAACATGTGTTTCTGGGAGGAGAAATACAGGCCAAGAAAGCAGCAGTACAGCGACCAGGAAAGGCAGCAGCAAAGGCTGGGTGGATAGCTGAGGCTCTCAAAAACCCCTTCAAACCACCAGAAGAAAAAGGGATGGAAATAACACAAGTCCCAGAGAAGAACAGGACTTGGAATAGCAGGAAGGGCTTTGTTCCCACTTTGATAAAGGAGGAGCGGTTGAAACAGCCTTGGGGACGCGTCTCTTCCCAGCTGAGCTGAGGGAGAGGGTCTCAGGCTGCCCTTGGATGGGTGCCCAGTCTTGCCTGCCCTTTTTCTTTCCCCCACAGCCCTTGCGCAGAAAGGGCTGCACGATCGAAAACTAACCTGGCGAAACCAGATGCAGTTGGTTTTTGGTTAGAGCGGCTCGTCGGCATGAGTGCTGCCGGCAGCACAAGGGAAGAGGCAGCCAGGGGCGACGGGCTGGGCTGCAGAGCAGCTCTGACTTTACAGCAACGTAAGTGCCCCTCGCTCAGTCCCCTCAAACCATCGCCAGGACGGAGTGATGCCGAAGGGTCGGTCTAGTCCCTGGTCCCTTTGCTGGCACAACTGTTTATGCAGTGAGCTGCATTGGTCTAAAAATCATCCTGAAAATGCTCAGATTCCACCTGCTCCCTGAACCAGCCAGCTCAGCAATACAGGAAAGCCATGCCTGTGACACTCAGGCTTGTGGTCTGGTGGCCACAGGGCTGCATCCCACATGCCACCACGAGGCTGAGTCAGGTTGCCCGTGGGAAGGGCAAAATGGGGCGCAGCACGTCGCAGGGCTGCCCGCCCCTGCCTCTCCTCCTCCTGGCTCTGCCTGCAGCCCTGGCACCAAGCCCTGGTTGTCCATCACTCACCGAACCATGCCCGCACACCCAACTGGCAGGAAATGGTTCATTTTTGTGTCCTGTTCATTTTCCAACAGCACAAAGGGCACTGTGAGCCCTGGTGTCAGAGGGGGGCAGGCTCCCTCTGCTCATTCAGGCCCTCAGCAGGTCTCCAGGGCCCCCAGCCCACCCCACGCACTTCTGGATGCTCCTAAAACCGCTTGATGTGTGTAAAGTGGCTGCATCCCTGTGTAGAGAGGGCACAAATGCCGCAGCGCTCCCAGGCTCAAAGCAGCACCTTGGACTCCCCCTCAGCCCCCGGTCCCCTGGTTTTTCCTGATTGCTGATGGCCAGGCTACCCGCGGAGGACTTACGTCAGTGACTCTGTGGTTCCTGTCAACGAGGGCCTCCCGGAGGATCAGCCTCCCAGACGTCACCAGGTGCTGAAGGCTAAGGACAAGGGTGCCGAGAAGCCTGGAACGAAACCAGAGGCTGCAGCAATACTGTATGTAACATCAGTGCCTGCATCCTGGGGGAGGAGAGTACCAGGATTTCCGCTCTCCTGCTCACAGCCCTTCTGAGCGGCGGTGAAGGCAGCGAACTGCTGCAGTGCTTTCCATAGAGAGTCTGGCAGCCGAAACACCCGAGCCCCACTGACTGGAGTGGGTTGGGCCTCCACCCCGGTCATGCCCAGGCAGCCGCCTGCAGCTGAGCTGCCATTGACAGTTGAAGGCTTGTGCAGATCCAATCCCACCGGTTGTGAGAGCTCTCCCCTTCGGCAGAGCTAGGCTTCACGGGAGCCAGCCTGTGTTTGGGCACCCAGCAGGGCTGGGGTGACTTCCCAAACAAAACTGGGAAGCAGAGGCTCCACACAAGGAAATACAGAAAGAGGACATAAAACGGTGGCTGTAGGGAGGTCTGCAGCAAGTCGGGCCAAAATTTATCTGCTCCAAAGGAGCTTCTCCGTGGGGAAGGCTCATTTGGCTCCCCGCAAGCAGCTGTAACGCGTGCTGGATTGCATTCAGCTGCTCCTAACCCCACCTTGTATTACTGCTGTCTGGAACCCGTTTGTACATTGGCCTCCACCTCCCCATGGCAGCTCTGCCAGCAGCCGGGCTAACCCCGCGCAAAGCAGAGCTTCCTACTGCATGCTGGAAACCATCAGAGCTTTTCACTGCCTGCCCGGGACCGAGACAGAAGGAATTATTCCCCAGTCACCTCCATTTCAGCTGCAAACTGCTGATCTCTCGTATTCCCTCTCACCTCCCTTTTCTCTGAGACACAGAGCCTGTCCAGCCTCCAAGGAAGGAGTCTCTCCACTCATCCCCCTCCTCTCCAGCTTTTCCAGCTCAATGCTGCTGCCACAGAAAGACTGCACGCGCAGGAGTCCAGAGACCACAGACTGATACAGCGGCGTAACAAATTTTTCCCTTCTGTCCTTTCACACCCTATTTATTTTTGATCATCCCAGTGCACTGACCAACTGCTTTTAAACTGTAACGCCTGTCACCTGCCATTACTCTGCTCCCCGGCAGCAGAGGTGCATGGATAGACGCTGGCAGTGCCAGTCCAGGCACTTCCCATCGACTTCTTTGCTCAGCGCCATCAGGTCCTGGTGATTTGTTACTGTTTGTTTTATCTATTTGTCCTATAAGCAGTTTCTATTGACGTTTCAGTCACAGACAATTCCTCTGATCCAGCTCCCAAAGGAAAGCACACAGTAAATGGTGACACAAAGTTCAGCCACATTTTCTGCTCTGGCTTTATCTTTTAAGTGTCTCGCATGTGCTGTACTCATCTGTTTCCTCCACACCCTCTCTATCAGGCTTACGATAGCTTTGAAAAGGTTGGTGTTGTTAACTACCTCTAGAAAGTTGTTACTGTTGATTTTCCTCCAGTTCTTACATTTTCCTTATCAGAGCTGGCACCTTTCCCTGCATCCTCACGTTTCACATGGCCTGGAAGGACACGTCTCTGCTCCCTTGCTTGCTCCCCTACCACTACTCAATCTGTCACCTCCACTCTCGGGATTCCCTGAAGTGTTTTACAACTGCTGGAATAACTGCTGAGTTCACAGTATTGCGTCTGTGCCACCTAGAAGCATTCTAAGTTCTGGCTGATCCTTTAAATTTAAATTGCTGTCTTTTTTAAAGGTTAAACCATACCACCACAGGCTTTGGGCTTTTCCTCGCTGATAGGCATCTTGAATTTGCGTGTAGCACGGTCACGGTCACGAGGTGGATCTACAGGGTGAAAGCAGGTCCCCATTCTGCTGCAAGTCCCGCCTTGCAGCTCTACTTTTTAGGGGCCTATTTTACCTTTGTCCCACCTGGGGGTCTGATCTGGATCCTTGCGTAGTCTCTGTTATCGCTGGTGCAACTAAATCTAACAAAGCGTTATTTAACTTACTATATACAGCACTGCTGCCCCACCAGAACGACCAGCTCCATCTGTCTTCTATAACCTGTATACTGTTCATCTTCCTTCCACCAAACTTCCAGTAGAAGTTTTCTACTCCCAGGGAAAAATTTAAAGCCCAGTATATCTCTTTCCCCACCTCTGCTCGTCACCCCAACACCCAAAGAACGTACCTGTTACTGAAAACCTTGCTGCAGTTATAAACCTTAACGGACAGCATTTCTCCCACAACGAGCTTCCCGTAGTGAGGCCAGCGAAAGAGCTACAACCAAACAGAGCAGGAGGGGATGAGGATTCATTCCCAGCCACGCTTTCCCACATTTGGCGCCTGTTTGGTCTCCTCTGCAAGGTGACAGAACCAACGAGCACGACAAAAAGCTGCTCCAGGGGGAAGTTACTTTCCCGCCCCGCTGGCCAGGGCAGACCCTGGAGCTGGGAATGGAGGAAGGACGGGGAGGGGAGCGAGAGCCCCTCCAGCAGCACAGAGCTGCAGGTCAGCTGCTACAGGGGCCAGAGCATCGTCGCTCTGGGAAGGGGTTGAGGGGTGAGACGGAGCATGGGAAGGCACAGGGGTGCCTGGGGAGAAGAGATCACCCAGGGCAGGAGCCATCGGGCTCGGGCACATCGCAAAGCTGCGCCCCGAGGTTGCGGCTCACCCGATGCCTGCCCAGGGGAACAGAGGCAGCCGGGCGGGAACCAGCTACGGGCTCCGGGGACGGGACGGTGCAGGCGGGCGCTTCCCGGCCCTGCTGCCCCACCAGGCATCGGCCGGGACGCGGCTGTGTCCCACCCCTGTCCCACGGACGACACCCGCGAGGGAGCCGCCGGTTCGCCCTCACCTCCCCGAAGACGGCCTCCGGGCCGCAGCGGATCTTCCTCGTCTTCTGGGTGAAGCCTTGGGAAGGAGAAGGGAGACCGTGAGGTGCCGGCGGGCAGCGCGGCAGGCAGACCCGGGCCCGCCCGCCCGCCGGGGCCCACCTCGGAAGCTGAGCTGCACCTGCCGCTCGCCGCGGCCCGGCAGCCGGGAGAGCCGCCGGACGCCGACGCTGAGGGCCATGGAGCCGGTGGTGGGCAGCGCGGCCCCGCTCGGCCCGGAGTGACTCAGCCCCGACTCGCCGGGCCGGTTCGGCCGCCCGCTCCCCGCCCCGGCACCCCACGGGCCGCGGAGCCCCCGCCGAGGGACAGGAGGGAGAGGGGCGGGGGAGGCCGCCTGGCTGCTCCGCCCCCCTCAGCCCCGCGGCCTACGGGGACGGGGGGCTTCCGAGGCTGGGACCGGAGACAGGGGCCAGGCTCCGCTCTCGGCCGCCCCAACCCCGCGGCTGCTCCAGCCCGGTCACAGCTTCTGCGGTTCAACCCCTCCAAAGCAAACAGAGGGAGGAGGGAAAAGGGAAGGCAGCCGGGCTGCTTGCAGCCCTCGGAGGAGGAAGGTCGGGCTCCCCTGACAGGAGGAAAGTGCTGGGCGACCCCCCCACGCAGGACCGGAGGAGCTAAGCGTGTGCAAGTGGGACACCCGAGCACTTTCTGGGGACAGAGGCTGCAGCCCGGGTGCCAGCTCCCTGCAGGACAGAGACGAGCACCGAAATCCACGGAGGGTGGGGTTGGAGCCGCGCAGGGCACGAGCCCCAGCCCCTCACAGGATGGAGACCTGGGGCACAGCACGCCTCACCTGCTTCAGCTCACCTCACCTGCCCAAGAACTGGTAAATGAGGGATGAGGGAGCCCTTCCAGAACACAGATTCAGGCCAGATTAGAGCAATCATACCATCAAAAGCTCAGCAGGATTTGGAAAGCGTTCCTTCCCTCCCCGCTCCGCACCCAGCGGCAAACACCTGCACCCGCGCATGCTGTACAGGGTGCCTTGCAGCCGCCCAGAGCGGCTAATCCAGCTCTGCAAACACTGAGGAGTGAATCATGTCTGTGCAATGCAATGCCAGGCTGCTTCGAACCAAGCCCTGCAGTTATTCCCTTTATTTTCCTCTTACACAAGAGCTTCCTGGAGCACCAGAGAAGTGGCGCCGAGGGCAGTGGAAACACACCGCAGCGGGGAGGATGCCACTTCATGGCGCAGCAACGGAACACAGCAGGCCAGCAGCCTCTGGCACCACTTCTGTGAACCCAAATGAGAGGCCAATCAGTTTAGGGCAGCACAGAAAGCTCAGTGCCCTCACCCCACACTCCGTCACGGCTGGAGGTGGGGGGCGAGGGGGGGAATTTAGGCTGTTCAATGAGACACTCAGACCACCAAAGTATGTCGCTGATGGGTGTATCCAGCATTTGCTCAAAGATGACCAAAAGCCATCATCTCCCAGTGGGGTTTGTATGGCTCCCTCAAACACCTGGAGTGGTCCCATCACTTGCATTCACCTAAAGACCACCGTGCCTCAGTCTTAGTGAAACAGTCCCTGGAGGAAACAAACATTTTAGACCCCAAGTAGGGCCCTTAGCCCAATAAGCTGCTTGGGCAAAGAAGGGGGATGGAGCATTATCTCCCCCAGAGAAGGGAGCTCTGTTGGGTAGCACGGCGTAATCTGGCACAACATGTCACTAGTATTTATTGCCAGATGTCCTAGAAGCAAGAGGAACCCTCCCCGATGCACTAGCTTTTGACTTACACAAAGCCCCAAGGCTGAAACACCTTTGGGGACCACAAGTACAAGAGCGTTCGCTCAATCTCGGCCAAGGCCAGGGTAACAAGACTTCTAGCGTGTTCCCCGTGCTTATTGTGGAGATAAAGCAAGAGCGTGATCCGGGAGGATGGATCAGCACTGGGCAAGAACAGAACATTCTCCTGAGGAAGAAAACCTGAGCTCAAACCCGAGCTCTCATCTACCTCAAGCGACAACTATGCCATAAATCCGCATTCCAGCGACACCCAGGGCAGCACAAGGCAGGACACATGGCTCCCAGCCTCTCCCCACAGCGCCCGGCAGCTGTCTTCACTGCCTCTAAAAGCAGGAGCCCTGGGGAGAGTCAAGAATGAGAGAAAACAGGCACAACTGTGCTGTGCCGGATCAGCAGCTTCCAAGCTTGCCCCTCCCATGGCTTTTTACCTAGGCCCGCACCCGTGCAGCTCTAGTTCTCAAGTGACAAGCACAGGACTCGTGTGCCTTTGGTCACTCACATTTCAGCCACTTACCTGCAAGTAAACCGCGTCTCCTCCATATTCTCCTTTGCTCCTGCAGGGGGAAGAACTTCCTCAGACCTGCCTCTTCCACATCTTGGCCTCTTCCTCCCCAAAACAGGGAAGGTCTCTCCTACCACGAATGAGTCCAGCACGTGGAGACACCTCGGCTAGCTGCAGAACACAGTGACTCCGCTCCTCATAGCCAGCACAGAGAGGCAGAAGATTCATTCTCTTCCTTCTGAGTGGGAACTGCCAGGTGAAATGGATTTCCCACTACAATTTCTGCTGCTCAGAGCCCATCTTCTGCCCCTCAAGGCTGGAGCCAAGGAAAGTCCCAACGTGCTGCTGACAACTTGCCAAAAACAACATTCATTGAAGCCAAGCACTACACACAGCCACCAGTATCTCTTGGTCCAAACAAGGGACCGGTAAGCCTTCAGAACTACTGCTGTAAATATCCTTTAAAGAACACTTTATTAAAAAGAAGAAAAAAGACACACACACAAAAACCAGCCTTAGTTTCTTGTACGGCTAATACAGGGAAGGAGAGCTCTGCCGACAGGTCGTAAGCAGCTGAAAACATGAGTAAAGGATGCTCTCAACAACGGTGCAGTTTCTCAGAGAAGACTTGGCAGTTTTCCTCCCTCTCTTCCACACTTGTAACACATTTTAGTTTAGGCAGCCGCTCAAGAACGCAGGTTGCCTGGTTTCCTTCAAGAATCTAAGTGCAAGAAAATTGGGTGCTGCAGGCTAGAGGACAGAGTGTTTCAGGAGAGACAGCCCTGCTGCCTGCAGAGCCCGGGAGAACGCATCGTCGTCAAAGCTAGGTTTGAATAAAAAAGTAGCATAAATTAATCTTTGCTCAGCAGCGGTCCTAGACCCACAACCCTTCAAGCACAAGCTACGTACTAGTTTGGTCACAGATACCATCCAGAACAACTAGTCTAGTTGAGGGCGTTGATTCAAACCCAGGTTCTGCTTTCACGTGGGCTTGTAACCTACCAGTTCCATAGCCCGGATCACCAAGGCAGCCTTCCAATGTATTCTCACCATTTCCTGGTTTACCTGATAGAATACACAAGTTCTTTCATAATTTCACAGTAAAGAAACAGCTCATCTTACCGCACGACAGGGCTGCAGGATATATGTTTGGCAGTCTTAGTGATTAACAGGTAACAAAACTGATGATGATGGACAACTTGCTCTGCTTTTGCAGCTGATGACACTCAACCTAGGCACACTCAGGTGCTGAAATCACCACCAGGCTAGCACTACAGCAAAGACCTTCCACACACCAAAACATTCACACTGCCGGAAAACAAAAGGAAAAGCCCAGAAAGGAAATAAGAGTCCAGACGTGTTATGTATGTCAAAGCAGATTATTTATTTACGAAACTGAAAGTGATGACCACTTGTAGTGCAATGACAAGCCCAAGTTTCTTTATCTCTATTTTAAAATGAACTATCAACTCCAGTCTCTCAAAACAATTGTGCTTTGCTACCATGTGCCTGTCGTAGTCCTCAGACCTCATAATAGACACTTCACACCTCTGACACTGCAGACCTCACAACAGACAAGGAAATACCTCTTTGGAGTTCCACAGTTACTTCTTCACTTCCTAACTTCTGTGACACGAAGGGATCGCTCAAAGCATCTCTATTTCAATGTTTCCAGTTAATGTGACTTTCAAAATCCAGCAATGTGACTCATTAATCCCACCCCACCTCTGATTAACTAATGATTAATCCTCATTAATCCCCCCCAGCAAATAAGCAAAGTGCAGTGCTCTTAAATTGCAACAATGGCTCTAAGCAAGAGGCCGTCACAGAACCAAAGTTTGCCAATATAAAAATGTGATTAAAAAGACGATTGTGAAGTATGGTTACTGAAATTTAAAAATAAACCTCTACATATAAAAAATATACTGGCATTTTATGAAGGCACAACAGGAACTACTACCTCAGGCATCCAACCAACAGATTTTGGTACCAATGAGGACAGAAGGGTCCCCATTCCCAAGGCAACTTAATAGAAGGGAAAAAAAAAAAAAAACACAACCACAAAAAACCTATCAAGGAACACATGATAAGTATCATTACAGCAAGCACGATCGCAATACGTCTCCTACCAATCTCAGCATTGAAGCAGTGCTGCACGAGCAGCTCAATGCTCATGCTGATACCAAGCCGCGGATAGGCCACGTCAAGCAATGATGCGTGGTATGATGTGGCACTGTTGCAAGGTAGAAAACCAACAAGGTTTATTTTTCTGTGACAAAAACTGCCAGCAGTTGTGTTTTTTCCATATTTACATTTCTTCCGATCAGGAACAGGAAAGATCAAAGACGCAGCGCGCAAGCGGGTAAGAGAATTAGTGTGAACGATACAAACTTGAAACACTGAGCACGCACAGTGTGCAAGGGAGAGCCAGGGCCAGGCTGCGATCTACACCTTCTTTATTTCCGGTGGTTTCACTGGTGGCCATCCCTGCCATTTATAGTATGACACCAGCTGCTTAGGCACTTCAGCCAGAACCATCTGGGAAAGCGCCTCACGGGGAGCCTGCAAGAAGAACAGGGAGAATAAATGAGAAATACTGCAGAGAAAGGATTTATCAGCCCAGTGACAAACTCTCTTACAGATTCAGAGCGCAGCCCCCCCCACCTGCCACATCTCGCTCCCTGTTTCAAGAGTTCCTTGCTGCAGTTTTAAGAGCATTTCCAGTCAGTCTCGGTGAGCACAGCTGACGAAAAATCATTTGTTCCCACCCCTGCACTGCCACCACCTCAAGCCCAGGCTCACACAGCCTTTGTACGGCCCTGATCCGAGTGGGAAACTGCCCCAGCCACTAACAATTTCTCTTATCCTGGGTTTTCACTTGACTCTACTTTTCAACCCAACTCACTGTGCAACATGCAGGAATGCTAGTGCCAACCCTGGAAGTAGGGAGGAGCTGGGGAACGAAAGGACTGCTTTCAACAGCAGGGAAGACTTATCTTAAATGATAAGATGGGACTCAACAGAGACTGACAATATGATCTCATTTCCTTGCCCTAATGTTTGCATCCCAGGAGAGAAAACATCTCCTTTACTGCTTTAACTCTGTAACGGTCAAGATACAGTACACAGAACCAATGACAGGAGAGCTCTAAGAGAAGCTACAAGAGAGCTGTGACGAGGCACACAGTTTCGAACGCAGAAGCAAACATCTCAATTCCCAGCGCCTGGACAGCACTTGGAGCACGCAGCTTGCTGCCTTGTCTAGACCCACGCTCGGTTTTTTTAGATGTAGTATCTGCATATGTACCAGCACCAGGACTCTTCTGAGTTAAAGACAACTTACGTTTTTGAACTGTCGAAAAGGCACAAACTGGACGATGTCTCGTGCAGCTGGCTCTCCTGTCAGGGACTTCAGGACACCGTTGTCTCCGTCAAGGAATTCCATGGCTTTGAAATCAGCTTCACCAACTCCGACAATAATGATGGACATCGGCAGCTTAGAGGCATTAACAATCGCTTGCCTAGTTTGGTCCAGATCAGTGATCTCTCCATCTGTGATGATCAGCAAGATGAAATATTGCTGAAAAACATTAGAAAGCACCCAGTTAGGGAGTTCAACATCAAAGCTCACATAACTGGAGGCTGATGGAGCAATTTCTTACTCCAAGGAAGAAATCAGATGGTGCTGTGGCTAAGGCAAAACCAGAACATTAAAGAAACTTATGTTTATTCCCGTTTTTTCATATGCATAACACCTTTCATTGCGCACTCTGTACTAGAAAAAGGATAAAGGCTTAAATTCAAGTTATAAAGAACAACTACATCAACTGACAGAAAGAACTAGAGGTGGGCAAAGTACTACTAAATCAACAAAGCTTCAAAAGCTTTGTATGCTTCAACAAAGCATCCAAAATTCACTGATGACTGCTGCTTTATTCACTGACATCTCAAAAAGGTTAAAGTTCAATATTTAATATCCCTAGAGTGTAACTCAAAAAGCCTTCTTTTTTAGTCACCAATAACTTAAAGTATTAGAAATCTCAAAACACAGCAGTGACAAATGTCATGACACAAAGACACATTAGAGATAACAAGAGGGGAAGAACACACGAACTTTTCTAGAAAGAAAAAAAATACCTCAAACCCAATTCATTAGCATGGTAAAGTGTTTAACATTTCCTTCCTTTCCCAGACGGTAAGGTTTAGCACCTAGTTCTGAAACGAGCAACCACTGCTTTACAGCAGCTTTCTACAGACTTAAAATGAAAACAAAAAACGACACACACACACACAATGAAAAGTGCATTTCCCATTCCAAAAACCCAGTTAACACAAGTGTTACTACAGTTGTACCCCATTACTGACAGGTTCTTTATTTAAATAGTTAGTTTTCTGTCTGTAAGAAAAAGTAGAGATATGTAACATATAAAGAAATAAGAAGATTCCCCCAAGTGTTGGGAAAGCTAAAAAATACCCTCAGAAATGTAAAAAATGGATCTCCTTAGACCAAGCACCTCAGTGTGGGAAACGTCTTTTGACGTACACACAAACGTAAGTCGAACCAAAAATACTGGAACAGCTAGACCATAAAGCAAGAACCAAGGCGTACATCAAAATTCCTCCTGACTGGTCTGTCAAAATGGAATTAGTTTTATCTATAAGGAATTCCTTAAGCAAAAGGAATGAAGTTTAAGGAAATGGAGTTTAATTTTAACAGCTGCCCTGGACATGCAAGCACACAAACAGGACATGCAACACAACTACAGGGTAGCACAGGTGCTCTGCAATGCAATTAGCACGCTGATTTAACAGTTCTCAGACTCCTTTGTTAACCTGGCCCTCCAGATAGCCCGATCCTGCATGCCACCATGGTGGGACGGATAGTCAAGCCCTCTGATATTTTTCTTGGAGGCGGTCTTTGCGTAGGTTCTTGAGAGCAAAATTGTTTGGAATAAAATATGTAGAGCCCCTCTATACTGTATGCATTTCCTATAGGTGACGGAGCTCGGCAAGAGAGGTTAGACTGATGCAACTGCTGACTGAGTCCAACTGGTCTAAAAGCCAACACAGCACCCCTGCATACTTCAGTAGTAAGTACAATGCCAGCAAACCGTGAAAAAGAGAAATAAATATCACTTGAGCAATGAAAACTACTGTCAACGTCTGCTACATATCAATATGTACCAAGAGAGTACCAACGGCCTCTCTGTAGGCCAGTAGGAGAGAACCAAACTTTGCATCTCGAGGAAGGAAGGCGACATCACTTTACCGTTCCATTCTAACCCATCGTGAACATGGAAAACAGAAACACCAACCCAATGCAGATTACAGGAAAGGACATGCACTCACTGAAGCAGTTCCTTGTTGTGCCGAGTGCGCTGCAAATCTTGCCACATGGTTTATAATAGGTGAGAAATTGGTTGGCCCATAGAGTCGGATCTGAGGCAGGATCTGGCGGTAGGCATCCACTATTCCTTGGATCCCTGTAACACAAGGCAGGCAGCTGCCACAAGAGCCTCACAACTTCTCCAGTAATTATTTTACAAGCATTACGAAATAGTACGGCAAAAGGATAACAACTTTCACACAGCTGTGAACTCCTGAAGGGCAAGTAAGCAGCAGGGTAACAGCAAATATACAAAGTACAGGGCTGAAACCAGTGGACATCTGCAGAGACAGGATTTGCTGATTTCTCCCCCATTCTACATTCTTCACATCACTCTTTGTGCCTCTAACATCACAGAGCTCATGGAAGTTGTGGGGAAAAATAACCCAGGTGAAGGCACACTGACGACTACCTTGTCATCCAATTTATCTTGTTTAATTGCCTATAGTCTAATTAGACAACAAGGTCAGAAGCTCTCTGGAACACTAACTTTTCATTTTCCTTGTGTGAAAGTTAGATAGTGATCCCTGATTCAGGATTCAGACATTTCTGTAACAGAAATAGCAATCACTACGGCTTGTCCTATGCAAGAAGCTTTCCTCAGGCTAACTAAACAAAATTTTTTTTAAAGTCTGATTTTAAACGGTGCAAATCTTCTGTGGATCCATCTAAACTGGCCTATTCCTGGCTTGTATCAATGGAATTTCAAGTGCCACTGCTGCTTGCATTGTCCACCATGCAGGTTTTAGTGCAGTACCTCTCAAAGCTACTCAACAGGCACCCTTAAAGAGCAAACACACAGATCCCAATGTCAGACAATGCCAAACTGATCGAGGAAATGCTTGGATTTTAACACTGAAACTCAGATTCCAATTTTTGTTGGCCTTAGACCACAGAGAAAAACTGAACGGAGTTAAAAATGCTTGTTCAAGAACAATTCTGCGTCACTGCATGCTGAGACAGTTCTTAGTCCTAAAAGGTCATAATCCAGTTTAGAGAGCAGCCATTAAAAACAGCTGAAACTACCTCCACTAAAGAAGACAGCTGTAAAGAAAGTAAGTTTTTAATACAACCCTTTAAAAGATAACATTCAAACATAGACACTTTGCTGATGAAGTAACGAGGGTCTCCAACCGCCTTAGCAGGTGGTCACCCCGGAAGCATGACCAGCACAGGCACGTTGCTGATCTGAATCCACCGCTACCTATAATACACCAGAAGTAACCAAATTGCAGCAACAAAAATTTCAGCATGGATTAACACTCAAATTAAATCTAGATCCCTTCACTGGAGCTTATGTAGACCGCACAGAAGTCAGCATCAACGTACATACACTCTTGTCAGCATCCAGGTGAGACTACATCTAGTTTGTTGCATGTCTTGGCACTGCATCTGTTTTTCACCAGTTATGAAAGAAATACAACACTTCAAACACCTCTCCCTCTCAGTGAAATATTACTAGAGGTGTCCTCACCTTGACAATAAGGGTTGCTGGGGTTGAAGTTCAAAGCAAACTCATGAGACACCTAGGAAAGGGGACATTACAAACAGTTAGGGCATGCAGACACAGACAGAGCAACTGCCCAGCGTTGTGGAGGCCGTACCTGCCAGCTAGGAGGAACCTGAGCTCCAAACCCAAATGCAGGAAACAGCTTGTCCCTGAAGAGAAATGGCAACAACAAGAAATGAGAAAGAGCAAGTCTTTAATAACTCACTATTCTGTTTTATTCCCAGAAAGCAGCTGGAGAGCAAGGTTCAATTCCTGCCATAAGGAACGGGTACACCATCTAGCTCCCCACAGCCAGCCACCCAAGGATTTCAGGCTTGGGCTTGACAGTTTCAGAATTTCTCTCAGTGCGGCACATCACAGAACCCTCAGGAGGTTTGAAAGTAGCACGAGAAAAAGTCAACCCAACCATAGGCTGGCTAAAGGACAGAGCAGACAAACGTGTTCCCATTGAATCAAACAGGGCATTCATGTTTGAAATGCACCGTCAGCAACAAGGCATTAGTGACCAGATAAAGCAGCATTACAGAGCAGCCCAGGGCCATAAAAGAGTAGACCCGGAGGGACAAACCAAGTAAATAAGCCAAATTACAAAGGGCTGCCACAGCCCTCCCTGGCAGTGACAGAAGCAGGAGGAAGCAGTGGAAGGGAAAAGGGATCTCCCAAGGAAAGGTGGCATCTCAGTCATTCAAACGCTACAGCTCTGGAACAACCCATCAGCCGTGATCACTGACACCTGCTGTTGACACATTTTTGGTTCAGTGGCTGGATGAGTTAGGACAGCTACATACGCGTCATAATCCTGGACTACGCTTCCCACACTCCAGATGGCAATCAGGTACTCATTTATCCCGTCTGGGCTGATGTAGTGAAGAGAATCTGGTGACTTGGGATCTCCGTTGGAGCCAGTGAAGTCTACGCCCACCTAATCCATTAAGATGATGACAGCAAGTCATTGATGCATCACCGTAAGCAAATGAGAAGAATTAACCATACCCAGAAACAAAGGATTGGACCAGGCCCACCTAGCTCCCTTCCTCCCAGGCACACAGGCAGGGACAGGCAAACAAGCCTGCGTACCTTTTCCCACCGGGGTACATGCATGTTTAAGAAGTAGTAATCCTTTCCACTGACAGACTGAACCTATTTCTCAAAAGAAGTTTAAGAAACCCTAGTTACATTAAAGTTGCCACTTGATCACAAGAAGTAAAAATAGAATATCACTTGTTTTTTGCAGTCTTCACTCTGCAAATAAAAGTATTAATCACAACTTCATTGCTCTTGTCGCCTACCAAGGTGTGCGGTTGGGAAACAACTCACCGTAAAGTTAATCTGGCAGCCTCCCATGACGTAGTCCAGAAATGAATATTCTGTCTCGATCTAGAGAAACAGGCAGACAGTGTTACACTTCCTCCCCATAAGAACAGATTTCATTATGAGCAGGAAATTAAAAAAAGACAAAAAACAACAAAAGTCTTCCTACCTTGCAGGATTTTATCCTAATAATGCCAGAGTTTTTGTAGCTCTTTTTCTTTTGTTTTTTCTCAGGATGAATGCATTCAAATTCCACCTACAGAAAGCAAGCATGCAAGAAGCAAGTTCCAAAACATCTGCATTTACAGCAGGACAAATCACTGAAACGATGTCAGACATCACACAATTTCAGAATTACCCAAATTCGCAGAAGAATTCTGAAACTGAATTTTAAAAAAGGTTTGCAACTACTTTGGCTGCTATCTGACGAGTTAAATCGTAGCTTTTGCTACCAGCACTGGGCAAAACACGAGGCAAGACCTCAGAAAAGTCTCTCTCCTCAGCAATGTAACTCTTATTCTGTATGCAATCACGGAACAGCGTCATTGAATCAGAGGGAAAAAAAGCTGAACACAAATACAAGCATCTCTCTTAACATAATCAGGTTATTTTTCAGTTAAAGGATGGGAATGCACTCAAACAAGACAAGGGGGCAGCATCTCCCGGTGGGGAGGGTATTTTTTGGCCTAGGTTGCAGGTTCCCAATGGCAGTGTTTCACTGTTCTGTTTCACTCGTATTAGTTCCGATTTCACACGGGCTAGGGAAAAAGGCAAGAACCTTCCACCAGCTTTAGGAACACAACCACAGAAATCAAGTTGGCTGGCAACTGGAAGCAGTCCCAGGCTATGTTCTGTATCCGCGGATTCATCTGTCTGAATTCAGACAAGACATCTCCGCGAGAACGACAGTTCGGGTTTTCACTGCAGACAACAGAGAGCAACTGGCACCAGCAGCAAATGATTCAACTTATTCTAAACTGGATGCCCAAGACTAAGTAAGAACAGTGCCCCTTGGAATAACTGTTTCTCTCCGTTAGCTAGAAAGGCGAACGGAGCGCTTATGAGAGTCACCAGCTCAATCGCAAATGTTATCTGGGAGAAGCCCCACCTCTGGACTCGTCTGTTAAAGGATCAACAAGCCCCTTTATTTCCACTTGGCTCAGCAGTGGCAAAAGCAAGCTGCACTGCTGGGGAAAAGTGGCTGGCAGCCAACAGACAATGGGCTCAAGGATGTCTTTAGGAACAGGAATGGTAACAGTACCCAAGGAAAACAGAGCAATATAATTCCCACACCTGCTTTTATTCTTCGCAGATGCTGGCTTAGTAATCCGAAGATACAGACAGAAAAATTCACTTTTGGGGGCAGCAACTAAAAATATATCTCTGAGGTCAATATTAAGAAGGGTTTGTGAGAGACCGAATTACAGCCTAAGTTAGCGAAGGACTGAGGAAGCTCACCGCAGAGCCGTCACCTGCTTTCTGCAGCTGAGTCAGGTTAGTTTCAAAAGTGCCTATCAAGTCATGCGACCCGTCGCTGTCGTGATCTGCACACTGTACCTGGAACAGCAGAGAGAGAGTGCACGCAATGGGAAAGTGTACTGCATTCGGGAGAACTGCAGCTGCTCGCAGCGTGACCTCCTGCTTCCAGCAGGTCTGCAGCGATGCCAGTGAACGCCCCTATCCCATCTGAAGCGGCGGTGTCACCCGTAATCACGAACTGAAACCCGACAGTAACACAGACACCCAGAGTGAATCTCAGAAGGAGGAAAATGTTCAATTGCTCACCCATTTAAGTACACCCAGTGAAAGTTTTAATTAAAAGCTCTCCCCAGTTACACAAGAGATCAAAAAAAAAAAAGAAAAGAAAACAAAAAAAACAAACAAACAAAAAACCCCACAAAAATCCCCAACATTTCATACCCCAGATGTTTAAGTGCAAGATCATTCAGGACAAGATATGCAAACTGGGGTAATGGGAAGAAGCAATTCAAAGTTCATCTACACACTTTCTGAATATACTCTTTCCTCCTGTCCAGAAATAGCATCAATTTACAAAGAAATTGCAATTTCCACAGAGCACTGAGTCTGTCTTTTTCTGCATCTTCTACCAACCAAATTATAAATACTTAATTAATAACCAGTCATGTTTAAATCAGCATTAAAGCTTCAGAACTAGATAATGCAGCAGAGTAATGCATTTAAAAATAAAAATACGCTAATAACAATGGCTTAGAGCAAACACAGTAAGATGGATATTGTCAATAGTTCCCCACAAAATCAGCTATAAGGAGCATTTATAACATGCACAATACACACAACTGCAGAACACAAGTTAATTCCAGAAGCAGTCAATCAAGAAACAGTTGTGAACAGCTGCTTCCTCCCCTGGTGAAGCTCACATGCCACACAGATTCAAAAGCTCTCTTTATGAGATCCGCCTTTAGTAATCAAGAAATCAGTGTTACTCCAGTAAAAACCACAGTGACAGCTTTCTCCTCAGGATGAAGGGACAACACGAACACATGGATAACACCTCCATAAGGACGTCAAATTCAACGGCTAAGATATCTGAATTTGAGACAGGGTTCTTTTAGGACCACAACGCACTAGGGATCTTCCACTGGTATCAGTGGGAAACCTGTACAAAAAGCTGCATGGATTATGGCCTAATCTAGCCACCTAAATTGGAAACACTGTGTCGTCCTTCAGTCTCTTAAGGGGAAAACGAGATCACCTTAGAGACTGTGCCCCCCTTTTCCCCCTTTATCCTTCCCAACCCATCACCTTTCCCACTCCTCTCTTCTGCACGCTCCACCATGAAGCAACTCCCACCCTCCTGCCTGAACTCCACTACGCCCCTCTCAACAATTCGGATGTTCAAACATCACCCAAAAGCAACTGAATTACGCCAGGGAGGCCAAAGGAGGAGGCTCTCGTGCAGGAGCCAGGGAGTGGACTCCTGGTGCACGGTCTGCTTCCCTGGAGAGCTGCAGAGAATTCAGCGGCTGCTGCCTCCACGCGCCTCCTCTCCCCTCTCAGCCACATCGATAAAATTGCATTTAGGACCAGTTTTGCTCTTAGTTCACAGCATGATACGGCTTAAAACAAACCTCTATCTGCAAGGTTTTTCTAAAACTGGCCAAGATTCACTGTGTGCAGCACAAAGAGTGGTGCTGATGCTGCAAAAAAAAAAAAAAAAAAAAAAAATTTGCTAGCAATACTGCAGGACACTGTACATAGTTATTTACTGATTATTTGTTTCTTTGTGAATTAACTATCCAACATTCATTGCAAGGCTTGGAATATACAGTCAGCGGGTAAAAGGCCCCATTCATCTACAGGAGGAACTTTCAAAATTGACAGAAAACTTATCTGCCTTTATGTACATGCCATCAAACACGTGGGCTGGCAGCTTTAGTCCCAATACCAACATCCACAAATTTCACATTTGCTACTTCCATTTAAATAACTAGAAGGGAGAGACATTACTTTCATTTGCCCCTAATTTTTTAATAAAACTGTCGAGAAGATTAGGCTGTGTCAGAAATCTGAGCTGTTCCTAATACAGAACAAGAAGAATATCACTCTGCGTTACAATGAATAAAGAATTACCGAAACACTAGGTAGCATCGTTATTTTGATCAGAAGATTTACGTTCACACACATATTCAGTACATAATCCTCATACATAGCTGTCAAAGCTGATGTTTAGTGGATGCATCAAAACGTTTCCACTGTGCTGAAGTGCAAGGAGTTCTGCCTTCACTAGCTACCATTATTGCATAATTATATGCATAATTGTTCCTACATAAATTTTTGGAACAAGAGGTTCAGAGCAGCAAATATCAGATGAAAAATGAAACACCAGTGCAATATTATATTCTTTATTGCTGCTACTGAAACTCCTGCCTGTCAGCCTGGATTCCCCTTTCTGACTGACATCCCTAACCTGCAAGCACAAGAACAGTATAATCCTCTTTCGCAGCTGCGTTGTGAAACTTAGTAGTATTTGCACACGCATCAAGAATTTTGGCTGAAACGAACTAACAGTAAAGATCTAACCTAAGAAGCAGGTCATTCCAAACCGAATTCCAAGCGCAGAAAGCTTCTGGAAAACATACAAAAACCCAAAACAAACCAAACAAATAAAACAAAATAAAACGAACAGACAAACGAAAAGGAACCCCACATAAATCTTTATGGACTATAGCAAATAAAGCCTCATTTTTAATAGAAAGCATAAACCATGTCATCTCATCTCAGCTTTGACAAATGAGAAGATGCATCTCTTTGCCATCTCCTTTCCACGTTCGCTGCTCACTTTTGGACCAAAAGGACATCTTTCTGACCCAAAACTGTTGATTCCCCAGCAATAAAAGCTCACGAACACCACTTAGAACATCACCACATACCAGCAAGCCCAGCACAAGCCCAGCGCACCTGAACATCAATTTCCACGTTAATAACCTCAGTAATTCGTTGGACCTGCCATGCTGCACAAGTAAAAACACTAGCAGGCATGCTTTTTGCTAAACCTTTCAGATCAAAATTCCAGCATGAGATTTCTTCACAGATAGGATGAGGCAGGAAAATTCTGCAAATGGAAAGCGGTTAGGAGCTGGATAAGCAGAGAGATACTATACTCACATAGAACTATGTATGGATTTAACTGCTTTGCATTATCAATGCATTGCTGAGAATAGAAATTAAGAAGTTAATTTGCTATCAGGTTTTCTGTTGTAGAAACTTACTAAAAGATGTAATTCTTCTGCCACCACCTTCCTAAGCCAGGATCAGAGAGAACTAGTCACCACATACAAGACCACAAGGAACTGCAGTTTGGACCCAACCCCAAATTTCTAGTTGTAACAGACTGGAAAAGCGTTGGGACGAGCCTGTCGGTCTCACGACCAGATGAATCTGATAGAGGCATTAAGGTCCACTCTGTGTCAGCAACCTAAGGCCCTCGAGCTTGTCCAACATACATGAGCTTCTCAGTTAACTTAGAAACAGTGCTAGAAAGCCACAATTTAAAAACAAAAAAACAAAAACCAAGCCAAACCAAAACACAATCAAACCCAAAAAAAACCCCAGCACACAAAACGCCAAAACCCAACCTGAAACCCTGGTCAGAGTAGTACAAAAATCAGTTACAATTCTTCTTATGACTAATCACTAGGAAGTGCATCACTTCTGCAATTCCCAACTTCTTAATTTGACAACGCATAATCTTTTAACACAGATTTCATACGATAGACATATAGTCACTTATCTTATTATGTGACTTATAACAGTCACACTGCTGTTTTAGAAAGGCAATCTAAAAATTTATATACAACTAGACAATCTAATAAACTCTTCATTAACATCAACAAAGACCGGGTTATTTATAAAACCAAAGAATTTCTGAAGACTGTACCTTGATAGGTTTATTAAAATCTCCACCACAGAATGTCTGCAAGGGAACACTGATCTTCTTCCAGCATGGATTTAAGTTGTTCTTAATCACCTTAAAAAAAAATTACAGCATAACGTCACATAAGGGATGCGACGCACAAGTACGTCACTAAGAAATTTAATGTGAGGGTTCTGCATGGCTGCCTAAGAACAGCCTCAATTCAACCCTGACATTCGTGGAAAGCCAAGCAAAAGCTCTATAAGAAATAAAAGTTTGAAGTTCAGGGTAAAGTTAAATTTTAGAGCCACGCCAACCTAACAGCTCATCACCACTGAAAGGGAGGAGAGTCCTGCCACTCTTCCCAAACGGTGCATGGCTGGACTATTCACTGAGCCAGCTTCATCAAGTCACCAGGCAGCAAATAAACCATTTTCTGCCAGGTCACTGAGAAGAGTCCCTTTTTTAGGATATATGCAACTTCCATTGCAGAACTGTTGCAAAGCGTGACCAGGAGTGGGACTCCCACTTTCGGTGGGAGCAAGCCATCTGATCAACTCAAGAAAAACATCAGCGAAGAAATACTACCTCTGATCTGTACACCAGCTGCCACGCGCCAGCGTCATTCTGCTTGTAAAACTCCAAAAATGGATCTGATTTACCTAATAAATCCTGCAAACAAAAAGCCAACAGAAGTAATCAGCCTCCTATATTTTACTTAGATGAGAGAAAAGCTGACCAATCGGTACACAATACTTCAAACAAAGTCAAACAAACTATACATTTGTTTTCCTCTTTTATTTTACTTTTCTCTTTTAAACTGCCGCACTTCCTAAGTCATCAGAATTTAACAGCTCTGATTCCAAGACTGCCTCCTCAGACCATATTTGTCACTATAAATCCCGCAGTTTTGCTGACTGAGCAGTGAGGTCACTAAGTCCCTGGACTGGTCTTTGGCTTAAAGTAACATTGAGGCAGCACACCTAAATTTCCACCTTTTCTTTCTTTAATAAGATTACAGAAAGCTCAGTTCAGAGGTATAATACTCATCTGGGACAATCATGCAGTTGAACCGCGTTAACACACAGAATATTCCAAAGACAAAATAATCCCCAAAAACCTAAACCTGGTGGTTGAGTGTTTGATTTGATGCTGGTTTTCAACATGAAACTATGTCTCCATTTTACTTCACTGTAAGTAACGAAACGCAGTGAGCCTTCTCTCATACACGGATTACCTAGCTTAGTTGAACGTCTGCAAATTCAGAGAGATTCCTGGCCAAAACGCACTAACTGTAACTATCGCAGAAGCGGAGAGTATCATTGAAAAAAATCAGTACCTTTTTGTCCAAATTTCGGGCTTCAATTTCCAAGCATAAAACCCTGGTATCTTTAATCTCCTCTGCTGAAATCTGTGCCACAGAAATTAAGAAAAAAAAAATTAAACCAGAAACCTCTTGGAGTTTTGCTCGTAGTTTGTCCACGAAAGAAACTAGTTATAAACATCTATCCTTCCATCTACACGTGCTACGTGTGTAGCATTTGAAGATACACTGACAGAAAACCAGAAACGTTACTTTGTCCCAAACAACCATTTTTTCCACACAAAAGCCTTATTTACCGTAATGGTGCCCTTTCCTGCCGGCTTTCCCTGCTTCAATTCCAGTGGTCGAGTGAACACTGAGCTGGACACAACCTAAGGTTAAAAGACAGATAATATACATATCAAGTTAGACAGAGGGCAAGGAATTACTCTTCAGGAACAAAATTTTCAAATTCTTCTAAAAGATCAAAAAGGATTTAAATGCATTTCCAACAGCAACAACCATCAGAGTTTGTGCTCCTGAACGGATGAACAGCCCAATAATTATCTTCTCTCACTATCCACAAAACAGTATCCGCCAACATGCCTCCAAACTTAACTTTAGCCTCCTATTTTTGCCACCCCTAAGACACAAGAGGCATCTTCATCACAAGTAGCTAAAAAACTATTAAAATTCAGAAAAGGCTATTTATCATGAACCCCACTTTCCTCTCCTACCTAGCTATACAAACCCCTCTTCAGGAAACGAATACTGAATCTCAAATAGCCTTATTTCCCCAAATCTACTGCCTGAGGATCACTTTGTGCAGAGGAAACTCCATTAGAGCTCTCCAAGCGCCATGCCTTCGTTACTGCCAGACTGCTACAAGCACCTCCTAAATTAAGCCATTAATTGCAAACCATACATACTTCTAACCCTCGCTTTGCGATTGACACAATGATTTTTCTAACTATGTTCAATGCTAATGCAAATTAACCTGTTCAACAAGGTGTTTTCAAATTTGAATGTGTCCAAGCCTTTGATAAAGCCATCTTTCACCCTACTTTTCATAATAAACCCAATGCTTGATGCTACTCTGTAGATCACTTAACATGCCTCTACACTACCTGTCCCAGCGTGCACTCAATCCCTCCAAGGTAGTCATCGTCATTTAAATCAAAGGACTTGTTATCGATATCATACACGCCGAATTTCAGCTTCTGCACTTTCTCAAAGTAGTAGTCCACAACCAGTTTCTTGCAGAATTCAGGGTTTTGGCAGTTCTTGATCCTCTCCGTGCGATCTAGCTGCACAAATGTGGAAGCAAAGCTGTTGATGAGGAGCAAGAACCGTGCATTCTCCCATGCGGTTTTTCGCCTGCGCCCCCAGGCCTCTGTGCCGGTCGAACACGGCACCAGCCGGACTGCGAACCCTGGGCCGTGCTTCCTGCTCGGTGACCAACCAGGCCACTGTCACCGGGCTGGCCAACGGCTCGCCCAGAGAGGAAACAGCATCGGATAAGAAACGTTAACCTATGGGAAAATTCTGAAAATTCGGTGAAAAAAGGCTGGCAAAACACTGTACTCTGGACTGTGCGCTCTAGGGTTAAAGAAACGGGACAGGCCACGTCGTAACAGGCAAATGAACGCCCCGATGCAGCTCTAAGCGAACACAGGAGCGGTCAGCGAACCCAACAAACACAGAGCTCGAGCGTGGGCACCGTGGGACTGCTCACAGAACGCACGTCTGAGTTAAAGGTGTTGCGTAGCTGCTAGGGACAGCCAGGGAGTGGAAGCGGGGCAAAGCAGACGCTGCTCCCGCCCTTACCTCAGCCCAGCGGCCGCCGCCCGCATCCTGCAGCACGACGCAGAGGGGATCCGACTTGGAGCCCAGGTCCCTGTCGAGGAGGCTCCGGCAGGTCACCGACAGCTCCACCCTGGACACACACCCGGCCATCTGCGGGCAGAACAGAGGGTCAGCCCGACCGACCGACCGACCGACCGCCCGACCGACCGACCGCCCGCCGCTCCTCGCTCCCCGCCCCCCCGCGCCGCCGGGGGCGGGGCCGGGTTCCTCCGAGCGCGCGCGCCGCGCCGCCGCGCGAGAAGCGCCGGTTCCGTCCCGCCCGCCGCGCCCGGCCCCGTCGGTGCCCGGTCTCCCTGCTCCCGGCGGCGGATCCCCCGAGCGAAGGGCCCTCTCCCCCCACCCCGCGCTCCCCCGGGGGATACGGCGCGTTTAAAAGCCTCTGTGGCGTGCTATCGCCGCACGGGCGGGCGCTGGGGACAACTCCCGAAGGCCAGGGCCTGTCCGTCCGCTCACAGCCCTGCCCTGCCCTGCCCTGCCCTGCCCGGGGAAGGGGCCCGGCCGGGCCGCCCCGCGGGGGGCCCCCGAGCCCCCCCCCGCCCCCGTCTGCCGGACCTCCCGTCAGCCCCACACGCTGGGCCAGGGGAGCCACAGAGCCCATCCCTCTGCGGTTCTGCCTTCAGAGAACACTACCGGGATGATAACTAAATTTTATTGCGTATCAAACTGCAGATGCTTCTGTCCAAGGAACAGCTCTAATTCCCAAAACCGAATTTAGAAGATAAGCCTCCCGGCATCAAAACATTCAAGAGACTGGACAGCCTGAGAGCTCGAACAAGTACTTCACACGTGAGTATTTCATAGATAAACTCCTTGAGGGTTCAGAAAACAAGGAAATAATTGTTTGATCTTTCTAACACTTGAGCATCCACGTGGCTTTCTCACGCTTGCAGGGTGCAAATATTTATCTCAACAGAGAGGTGAGCTTTTATTAGACAACATTTAATCCCTTAGACCTCCCAGTCAGCAGTCTGCCCTGGACAGATGTTAACGACATCACTTCGAATGCTATTGCATGGCACCCGGCTGCTCCAGTGATGGTGGCAGGACAAAACCCGCACTCAGTAAGAATCAGCAAAGCTTTAGGCAAAGAGGATCATAGTTCAGCTTTCTACTAAGGTCGTCATCATCATCTGCTTTAACGCCAGCATTTTCAGAGAGGCTAGTTTGAAGGAGTCTTGTCAACTGTTCAAACTACTAGTTAGAGCCATCCATCTTCCATTTCAGCTGCTTTCAACCCCAGTTAAGATTCACAAAAGAAACTACTGCCTTTAGTAAATACATTTCTCCTAAAATAGCAAGTCACAGGTATCAGGCTTTTTCTTTACCTACACATACCATTACACCAGAGCAGCTTACATCTCACGCAGTCTGATGTCTGCGCAGTCTGCGGTTCTACAGATAACTGTACATGTTTGGATGGCATCAGCTGTTTAACAGGAAGATCAGGACAGCCAGCTCCCCTGACAACATTTCTCCTCTATTTTCTTCTACCGCGACAGAGATTTCTGTACCAACAGAAGACAGAACGAGGAGACACCTTTGCTCCCCACTAGAGCACAAAGGATCCGGAGCAAAGTTAACCTCAAAGAAACAGCTCCCCTGTAAGCTTTAGCATCCCCAAGCAGCAGCTGTTCCCTTTTGGGAGGAAACCATTACTATCGGTCTCAAGTTGCACGCAGAACAAGTTCATACATATTTATTCCATGTTAAAAAGACACTGATAAAGAAAAGTTAAAAGTTAGAGGTGAGAATTGTTAAACCAGACAATGAAGCCAGGAGGTGAAGCGACACAAGTCCTCAAACCTGACCAACTCCCATTTGCTATCTGAATCTCTTCTCCAGATCAGCAGCAATGGAATTATGAAAATACTCCACTGTTTCAAGGATATAATACACTAATACCCAGAAAGCTGCCTCATCCTACTGTTTCGGATTTAGTAATGGCATAGGATTTCCCCCAAAACACAGCCCAGATGTTCTGCTGAACCCCTGGGAAGTTACAAAGCACAAAGGATCCACCCTTTCCCACTACATCCTCCTACTCCATTGGGAGATCACAGGGCACCAGCTGATGCGTGTGACAACCAGGACGCAACAGAGCACAGCCAGGCCGGTTGTTTGGAGAGGTTGAGCAGGAACTGTTCTTCTAACAGGCTGTACTTCCTCCTCGCCAACTTGCGGATAACAAGAATGCGGGTTTAACAACTATAGACAGAACCCTTATGGAAAGAAGTGGGATAGCTCCTTAGCACATTCATATAAAAAAAAAAAATAAAATGCATGTTTAATCTGAACACATTAGTTTGAACCTCAGCCAGCAATCATTTATATATTGTTGCCTACAGACATCCTTGAAAAGCCCACATAAAGTTTTTTTTTCACTTCACAGCTTTCCAAATATACTGTACAGTGCTCTCCAGTTTCAATCCATTCCTTGAATAATAGCAGCAGAAAATCCTGATCACAGACTAGTCTGGGTATCCTGGCAGCAACAGCAAGGAGTAGGTGGGTCTGTTAAGACACTTCAGTCAAGCCTGAAGATCTGCTTAGTCTCTAGGTAAGCACCTTCACCCAATTATCCTGCTCATGCAGTTAGTGGGAGATGCGCAAATATCTCGGAACCTGCCTGCATCTGAAAAGATTAAAAAGGTCCAAAGCTTAATACATTTTCATTCCCAAACACACACATACAAAAACACTGAAGGGGGGGGGGGGGGGGAACAACTAGTGGAGTTCCTCACCAATTAGCCCCAACTTCAGTTATCAGCTATTTTTAAACAGGATTTAATGATGATAAGCATTGGCTCAAATATTCTCTTTTCCTCCCTAAAGCAAGAATTCTGGATCACTTTCATTCTTCACAAGAAACTGCAGTTTACTATAGTAATTTCATTCTTTTTTCCTACAAAAAAATGGATTATGTGAAACACATCAGTTGACTTTCATCTCCACCTTTCTCCACAAAGGCCCTGTTCACCCCCTCCGAGAGGAGTGACCATCCTGAAAGCTTTGAAAGTCCCAGCAGCCGGCAGTTGTGCTTCGAACGACGCCATGCCCAGCACCACCCCTCGTCCTGTCTCTCTTCAAGCAGAAGCCCGTGATGCTTTCTCTTTCCTCTGAAGCCTCTGTGTTCTGAACTTCCACATAACCCTGCGACATCTTCTTGGTATTTCATCCCTTTGAAAGCTGCACAGCTGGCACATGCCAGCTTACTCCCAAGGAGTAAGCACTGCGCCGTCAGTACGGTTCCGAACAGCACGGACTGATGCTTCATCACTTATCAGTGCTGCGTATCAGACACACGACCAGAGAAAAAACCTTCTAGCGGTTACTATGCTCAAACAGCGCACGAAGGCTCTGATCCCACGCTAAGTATACAGTATAGTGTAATTAAACTGAAAGAACTTGGGACTTTGTTATTTTTATTAGTGGCCTTCCTTTTTTCCTTGGCTTGCACTCAAAGAACACCAATCTCCTTCAGCTTGCAGATTTCAAGTTAACATTTCAAAAACAAGTTTCATGGTGTTTCACTGAGTTTTTGTAGAGCGTGCTAATATTTATATCCGTTCATACACACAATATAAATTTAGCTTTTAGACTTGCAACAATTAATCTTTACTATGAGAGAATGTTATCTGCATTTGTTGCAACACTCATTTTTCTATTTTCCAGCAATTCCAGAAATGCTAAAATTTCTTATTTTCTCCCTTTATAATCATCCTTCGATAACTAATATTGATGTCCATTATTTGCAGCTTCTGGTTTACAGAAGACAACGGACATTCCCAAAGCAAAAACAGCAACTAAAGCAAACCGCTTTCCATAAAAGTATTAAAACCACTCAATTTATAAAGGATTTATCACAGATTGATCCATAACAGCTTGCAACAACGACAGTTTAATAAACAATCCCTGCAACTTACTCACCACTGGCAGATTGGTCTGGAAGTCACAAAACTATTCTAGCAACAAAAATTCAGTTTGACAAGTAAAAATGAACACCAAATGTGATAATAAATTCAAACTCTATTGAAAATACATAAAACAGAGCCACCGGGTACATCCCGGCATAGCAGGTTCAGAAAGGGCAATGCAAGCAAGCCACTGAGTAAGTGGTGTTGCTAGAAACAGCCTGTAAAATCACCACTGATGTTATGTTATGCCGCCACGATCAACAATTTATATTGACAACAGCCACACACGTCTGAGACAATGCTCTCACAACTCAGGGATCTCACTGTTGAGAGGCATCGCCTGCGAAGCTGCATCTTGAGCCGAATTCTGCACATTCCTTTCTCAAGGGAGAAGCTTCCAACACTCGGCTTCAGATCCATCAGGCACCTTTATTTTTTGCCTTTAGTTAGAATTGCACGTGGTATCACGCCACATTTTGAGGAAAAATAATACATCATCCATGTTATTCCTACAAACTCTAGAGCAAAATACCCTAGACGCAGAAGCCTGTAAGATCCTGAGCGCATACTCCAGAGGCCTGGCACTGCTCAACCAGACACCATTCCCAGTTAATTCAAGTAAAACACCAAAGGCTCCAGACTAAGTACGCTTGAAGAAGTGCTCAGACAACCAAACCAAGGTCCAGTTTAAAAAGTCAAAATTATTTTTACTACACATACCACTTCTTCGCCTGTAAAGATCATGAACTCCAATAGTTGAATAACACACATGGAAAGATAAATCCCGTATTTCCAACAAAACTGTTCTACATTGAATTGAAGCACATCAGTAAAGAATTTGGTCCTAAATAATCAAACCAAGAGCCAAAAAAAAAAGGAAAATCACGTAGGAGATCCATGTTACACATTCAAAAGAACAAGGAATTACCTGCTACTTTCTGAAGTTTTACGTAAGCATTTCAGAACGTCCAACCCTTTTCATGTGTTTCTGCAGAAAAATCAGCTTCCTGTCACACAGGAAAGAACATTCTCCAATGTAAACAAAATCTACTCCATAAAAAAGGCTAGTATTCATTTATAATTATTCTTCTAGTGATTCTCCTTAATCAAAGCTTAAAAGCAAATCAAATAGAAGAAAGCACTGTCCACCTATACTAGAAGCAAACTCCAGAACAAGAGTGCTCAGAGATTTTAACTGTCCCCATTCAGAGCTTTAGAGGGTCTCGCATTTCCCCAAAACGCCACATATAGGTGTTTGAAGCATAAACAAACTCCTCTGGTACTTACGCTCTGCAGCAGGAGTACCGCCATTTACTTAACTAAGGATCGAGTGCTGGACTCATGAGGTGAGAATTACTGAATTACAGCATTCCATTTTGTACACTTCTGTACCACACCAAGCCTGAAAGTCAAGAGGCTCCCCTTTCCCTTTCGCCTGGGGAGGACGGGGTGAAGAAGGGGGGTTGTGACTCAATCACCCCAGTATGGCAGCTCAGCACAGAGCCCATGGAGTCAACCGGAGGACAAGAAAAATCTAATAACTTCATGGCATCGAACACCACCAGCAGTACTTTTAATAGTGCCAGGAGTGACGTCTTCTGGAGAGAAAACGTTTGTGTTATCGCAGAATCCAGTCTTGTGGGTCGGCTTGGTTTCACTGTTCCATGTAAGATGGAATATAAGCAAGGATTCAGCACAAGAAAACCTGCAGTTTGTTCCTAGTTAATCACTCTAATAAATTCTTATCAACTACATCACTCCGCACAGGACACCCAACACGCTCTATTTCAGTGTACACCAATTACACACTCATTTAAGAACTTGGTTAACTCAAGCTTGAAGCTTTAATGCATGTGCTTAAGGACACCTGATTTCCAATGAGCTTATTTTGTACCGAACTGACTACACCAGCAGCAGAAGCCTTACATTCTGCTTACAAACACAACACAAGCACCAGCAATCCTGCCAGCAGTGTACGTACCAACTGAAATTTTCACCATCTTGGCCTTATCCTACAAAATAACCCAAGAAATACACCCCAACGCATGTAACAGACCATCCCAGTTCATAAATCTTGCACTTCCCAACAGCCTAATGTAGTCCTCTCCTTGTCCATTGCTTAGTTTAATCCCACATCTTGCAGTTATCACCCTAGGTTCTTCTAAACAGCTTCTCTCTCCTGCTGTGATCCCTGAACGCGCAGACCGATGGAAGCAACACTTTCTCAGATAACTAGTTCAATGTTCAGTGGACAGCCAGTTATGGTTTGGGTTTTGGTGTTACAAAGCCGATGCTGGCGCCGAGGTACCATTCTAATTTATTATCAAAATAAAAATTCCGGTGTATCATGGTTTAGCCTCAGACAGCAACAAAGAACCACTCTCAAACTCCCCCCCTCTACGGGGAAGAATCAGAAGAAAAAGGCAAAATTCGGGGGTTGAGACAAAGGCAGTTTCACAGAGCAGCAAAGGGAACAAGAAAACAGTAACACGGAGAGAGAAATGTATGAACACAATTATGGAACCACTGCTCACTGACCGGACCCGGGACGCCCCAGCCCGCTCCAAACCATGACTTCCCACCCCCTCCCCCCGCAGCTCAGCCTGGGCACGGCTCCCATGGGATGGAATACCTGTGTCCCTGCCCCAGCCTGGGGAGAACTAACCCCATCCCCGCCGGAACCAGGACACGGCGTCATCATACTTTCCAGAACACCATAAGGCTCTAAAAGAAATCGTAAAGCTATGTTTGTATCACTAGATGCAGTAAAAAAGCATCTTTATTTTAAACAGAGATTAAGAGAGTCTCATGAGAAAGACCACAGTCCACAAAAATCATGAGTAAATACAGCCTCTTTCCAGCACACCAGCCCTTCCATGGGCCGCAGAGCCTCATCCCACAGCCCAGAAGCTCTGCAGAGAATACAAATGGCTACAATTTTTTCTACCATTTAATTATTCCTAGGGGTTTGGAGAGGAGACTCTTAAAACAGGCATTACTACCGGCAGACAATAAATCAGTATTCTCTATACTGTATACTCTATACCTCACCCCATGATTCTATGACACTGTGGTTTTGAGGTATCTGTCACCATACATTTTGACTGATCAATCAAAACTTTGTGGGAAGGGGGTTATTTAACTGTTACCACAAATTTGATACAAAACCTGAAACAAAAGGCATCTCTTAATTGTTAAAAAAGAAACAGAATATTGAATACTATCAAGAACACCTTTTTGAGGAAACTGCTCTGGCAGCTTGGTTCAGTCCTAGTAATGAGTGTCCATGGTCCATCAGACAGCCTTAGTTTCAGGGGTGAGAGCTCCCAGGGAGGACACACACAGCGGAAAGCTGACAAGTTTCCCCCAGGGTGCAGCGGTGAGGCTGTGCTGACACCGAACCACGCCAAGGCACGACCAGAGGTAAGCAGTGGCACAGCCGCCAGCCCAGACAAGCCTTTCCCAGCTCCGAGTTTGTCTACAAGCCTTACGCGGAGAGGTTATCGACTACTGCGCACCCAAGGCTACTCAATACGCATGGAAGTTGGGACCTAGTTCCGCTTCCTGAGTTGTCTCCACTAGAACCCTGAAGCTCCGCTATCACCACAACAGTTTGAGGTTTTTTCGTATCTGAAGGCAGCCCACAGGTAGGAGCGCGAAGCACGTGGTGTGGCAACCTGACCTCCCAGACAGTTACGGAAACTGAGAAGGCGCAGCTCCCGTTTAGGATAATAAGAACAACAAGTTTAAGACAGTTTTAAAAAAAAAAAACAACAAACAAAACAACTGAAATAAAGCCCAAAAATCACAAATGGGATTGTGATTTCCAGCAGAAAATGCGAACAAGAACTTCAGTCATTTCTTCATCTTTACTTTTCTAGGGAAACAACACCTTCTTCTAAAAGTTCACCTTTACGCTGTTCGATGTTCACCTTTTAACTTATGCACCACCACCCTTAATCACAACCAACAAGCTCAAAGAAAGGCCTGCGTGTGCCTTTACAATAGATATTCTCCACTTGCCTGAGAAATAATTAAGGAAACTGATGGGTCAACATTCATCCTATTTCAAAAATATTAGTTTGTAATATATTAAATTACAATGGGGTTCAAATTAACACCTGAACTTAAGTAAAACCTAAGTTACATTTCCAAGCTCTTCATGCAAAAGAAAACACATTTCAAAGTTCTTCATAGCATTTAGTAGTAGAATATAAAAAAACATTTCCCTGAAAAAATAACTTAAAACAGGTTGAGGCTTTGGAATCGCTCATTCATTTGGCTTAAGTTGGAACAGTGACTGCAACCCTAGAAATGCTCCCTGACTTCTCCCACCAAATAAGATTTTTTTCATTCCTTTCATATTCTTTTATTTAGCTGCTTCCCCCCCCGCCCCGATTCTCAAGTATTTATTACTGAAACGTAAAGAACAACTTAACTGAAAAAGAGACTTAAAAACTCAACCACACTGACCTTTGTAACAACCTCAAACCCACCATTTTACACTTCAAATCCTCCTTTCTCACGTAAGGCCTCACTCTTTCCCTTAAAACTCCAGCCATTCCCATCTCTGCCACAAACAGCTGAACTTTCTGTCTCGTGCTCCACATGAACCAAGCTGGCTATGGCTCAGTCCTCCACTTCTCAGTCCAAACTCCTTAAACTCAGGTTGAAGACTACACCATATTCCTCCTCTTCGGTTCTTCAACTACGCTGCAGCTTCACCTGCAAGTACCTCAACGTACCGCACCGCACACACCCATGGCTTTTGAGGCAACACCTTGGCATTCGCTCTGCCGATTCCTTTGGCAACCTTGACCATTCCCAAAGGCTGGAAATCTAAACCCTGCTGTACTTACTCTAGAGTCCGCATGATTTATCCATTCCCCCAAACGTAACCGTGATATCATGCAGGTGACTTCAAGGCAGAAACTCATTAAAGTCCATCTGTCTGAACTAGTACATACTGTAAGAACAGCATGAGTTCAAAATAAGACTTTAAAAAGAAATACGCCAGCAACACATCTTACCAAACAAATTCACATCACCGAAGAATTTTGGTGACCGTGTAGTACCAACAGCCACTTAGTTAATGAAAAGTTTGTGATATCTCTTGTTAGTATTGCACTGCTGAACGACCACCCCAAAAAAAAAAAAAAAAAAACGGTTGACATACCCCAGATGAATTCTTTAGACTGTTCTCAGTTGCCCTGGAGTCATTACTGCACAGTGACAATTTCTGCCTAAAAAATGAGTATAGACATAAAGCAGAAGTGACCTTTCAAGTTCTCACACATGACAGAACCACACTGTGTCTCTCATTATATAAGTCAGGCTTTCTTCTTTATGAACTTTAATTTTAATCTTGAATCTAGCTCCTCATGAAATATCATCTGGAAAAAATACCATAATAATGCTTCTGCAGTACTCATAAGACATTGATTTCTCCGATTTATTCATGCAAGTTCAACCTTTCTTATGCCAACATTGTCTTCCAGTTCTTTTTTCTCCTTTGAGTATATGCTGCTTCTAAAGGAAGAGATTCACACCCCCATAATACTTTTGTGCCACTTAATTATTACCATCTGCAGTATGAACATCTTCACTTCTCCATCCCGATCTGTTGCAGAATTAACGATGCTTCAAAACAGAAAAACCTACAAAAAAAGCTACCACCACAAAAACCTGACATAAGGAAGTACAAAGGAAAGGATACGGCAAGGGATTTTAAAAGCTGTTTTTACTCTCCCTCACCCAGACTAACAACAGAAGTATTTAAAGGCCACAAAACATCACCCTGACCTTGTGCCCCTTTTCTCTTCTCCTCCAGATCTAACTTCTCCTGACAGCGTACCTCCCCACAAGCACAAACTCATTACAACGGATTCAAGGTATTCCGCTTGTCTTGGTGCCAAGTGGGCCAAACTGATCACACAACCTCCCTGCATTACGGGAGAAGAGATTCCACAAACGTGAACAGAAATTTCCTCAAGTGCTTCTTCCCTGTCTGTTACCCATAGTATATGCGCTGCAATACTTTTCAACCTATACCCTAAAAAAGTCTGTTTTCATTAAGTTTGAATTTGCTACAAAGGTGTTCCACACCCTTTACAACACACGCCTCTGCCAGTTAAGAACCTGAAAACCCCTAGAGCCCAATACTGGTAAGCCTTAGACTGTCCCACAGGTGAGCCTCTTTATTGTCTCAAAGTCAAATGAATAGTTCCAACAAATTTTTAATAAATATGACCAAATTAAGGCAGATAGAAGTTCTGTAAGCAAAAATCTCCGACAAAAAAACTAGAATCAATTTAACAGTCGTAAAAGCATGAATTGAATTACATTTACTCTAAACGGACTTGGAGTTATCACCATTAGGTGGAACCTGGAAATCCAGGTCACAAATTACACGTTCTCTGGGCAGCAGAGCACCATCCGCGTAGTAACGGAACAGCCGAATAACAGGCAGCAGACACAACAGAACACCGGATAGGATCTTGTTCATCGCAGATTCTTCATCAACAAGGCTTTTATGCGTACCTAACGCAGTAGCAGAGGGATCTGAGACCACAAAAAGATTAAAATAGGATCCGTTTTCACATTATACGTGTAAGCGACCCTGGAGCGTGGGCTGCTCAAAAACATTCAAAACAACAGGTTCTTACTACTTTTTCAAGGCTAAACACGATGGAGAGGAAGGTTACATACTACACCACCACACTGTGGCTGGAGCAGAACCCAATTATAGGGATTCTTCTCACTTCTCACAGTAACAGAACTAAATAGGGATACTACAGTCATATTCAGTCAAGTCACTGCACTGAAAACAGCCCTTATTTCATAGAGATACATTATCTGCAGACTCATATTAGGATTTATATTACATTGTTTATTATTGGTTTTGTTTAAACCAAAGAATTTTTGGTTTCAGAAAACTTACTCCTGTTTCTACCTTAAGTTATTTTTACAGGCACAACTCTGGACAAATTTTAACAGGAGAAGTAGCACAAGCCGTCCAGCAGAAGGAAAGCACTGTTTGCACACTCTGCTTTCTGCTCCTGGAGTAATTCGGGTAGCCAAACACTATCTTCTCATTCAAAGAGATAACCTGACACATCGCTTGCGTTGCAAGGAAGAAATGCCATTTCGATTCTTGTCTTAACAGAAATACAGGGTCAGTAACCCAAAGGGAGGGATGAGTGTTCCGACGACAAAAGAGGCCTTCAAAAAAATTCAGGCCATTTGTGCAATACGTCATGGTGTTGTGTATGTAATTTTTTTCAGATATACTTGAAAGGCTTTATCCCTTTAAGAGATTCATCCAGCTTACTCAAAACACTTTTATACACACACACGGGCTATCACTGACTTAAGTGACAACAACTACAGTAGTCTTTAAAAACCTTAAAACAGACCTGACCATCAAAACCAATTCTGATTTACAATCTAAGAGTACCTAAGACTGTGCAGGGCGCAGGTTTAACAGCAAACCATTTAGATCAATTACGCATCTCATACATTCTATCATTAACAACTGCATTTAAATTTCAGATTAGTTTACTCACTGTTTTACTCTGCTCTTTTTCACGCAAGCTCAGTGCTGAAGTTCTGAACCACATTCTTCTTTAGGTAAGAGCATCACTTAGTTGTTTTTAATAAAGCTGCAGAGTGAAAGCTTGGCCTCAACTTTTCAACTTCAATCCTAATGCCATTTCACTGACGCTAATACTGATGTGCCTTTAAGGTGAGGATGAAAACATTACTCGGAGACAAATGAGCTATACACCACTGCCCTGCAGAGACACTTACCTCACTTCCTAAACGCATTCAAGTCCACAGATGAAAAAAGCTTTAAGCATTACAAAAGACACTCCATTTATTCGTTTGAGACTGTATGTCTAACACAGAAGCCTGGCTCTGCAGCAATGCTGGGACACAGTGGGGAATCCTAGGCAAGTGGATCGGTAATACTTAACAGCTCCGCCTCCCTTCCCTAAGAGGTGATTTCCCCTACATTCAGCCAACAACTGACAGTGCCTAAATTTACTTTAAATTAGCCTCTTTGCTTTTGTACGTGGTTGCATTAGTGTTCCTTAAGAAAATGGGACTTATAAATACTGCCCTTTTATTAGAAAAATTTGGCTAATAACGAAATAGTATCAGCAACCATCGTTTTCACTTTTGAGATGAGCTTCCTGTTGAAACAAGCAACGCTTCTCACACTCCATATCCATCCTCCCATCAAAACAAGCAGCAATGCTTTGGCTACACTGCTGAAAACAAAACTAATAAAAAGCTCCCATTATGGAGCACATTCTGGCAAATGCCACCACAGCAAGGTCGGTCACTGAGCAAACAATGCTGCACAGAGGTTTGGAATCTTGGTGGCAGAGGTCCTACGAATTTTATCATAAAAGTCAAAATTACCTAAAAGGAATTCTTGAAGTAGTTTAGGTTCTGACTATAAGGCTATTTTCCTCCCAAAATCTGCTTAAGTGCCTAGAAAGCCTTTCTAAGCTTCCCACTGTCACAGAGCCATGCTACACCCACGCAGTCACATCTAATGGGAAATGGCTGGAATTAAACAAATTGTTTGAAACTACGAAATAGCTAGCTGGAAGTTCCACCTACCTTCAGACGGTGAGAAACTGGAGCAATACCATCCTGCTGATTCTTTGGTTAACAATACTGTAACTACAATATGAAGATTTCAAAGAGTCCCCAGCCTTCCAGAAGCAGTGACCATTCCAAAAAGCCAGACTACGCCAACTAAAAGAGTTCTGGGCAGGATCAATTCCTGTTTTCCCCATGCAAGCCTTCCAACTCCTAAATTTTCAGTTTTAAACTTTATAGGGAAATCGTACTCCCTCAACCATGTACCGTAAAGGCAATCCCCGCTCCACCCCTTGAAGTTACCCTGGCTGTGATCTATTATCAACTGTATGAAGAACTACGGTCTAGTTCACTGATAACTCGTAACAAAGACCTCCCCAGAAGTTAGGAAAAAACAATGAAGCTGGTGTGAGAGTGGTAAATACAGAGTTACCGAATTGATTTTGTGGAAATCAGACTCCCATTAAAAGGAAATATATTCACTGTTTCTGAAAGCTTACTTTAACATATTTGGGAAGCAACTGGTAAGACCATTTGAATTTAAGGTTGTAGACATGGGAGCATACAAGAGAAAAACAGCCACAAAGGAGTAAGCTTTGACTCTGCAGAGGCAGTAAAGGAACCCAGGTCAGAATTAATCTGGTTGCCTCTCTCCTAAACTGCCATGCTGTGAATACACAAATAAAACCAGAAGAATGATAATAAAGGAAGCTGCTCAGAAGTGAGTGCCAGCGAGCGAAGAGTCACAAGCTAAATAATCCGACACCCGCAGTCGGTCTATGGAGCTATGGAAAAGGAACAATTCCAGGGCTGCTTTTCTTACATACGGTCTTTATACCCATGAGTGAAAAGCATCCAAGTCGGGAAGGCGGGAAGCAGTCCATGCACCAACACCATCCAAAATATTCCATGCAGTAACAAAGCTCCGAGAAAATTACTGACAAAGTCATCTGTGCAGAAAAAAAGCTACAGTACACCTACCTGATCGTATGATAGGGCAAGAGTAGTGGAGTTCAGTACACGAACCTTAAGTCGAATGCATACTATCAACCAACAGATTCCACGGGAAACCCAAATCTTTCAACTACGATCACGTTCTCAATGCCAAAAACAGACAGAAAAGAACTCCTTGAGGTTACTCTTCCTGCAGAAGTATTTAACGCCGTTTCACCTCCCCTTCCACCAGGAGAAGAGTAATTCATTCTGTACGCAAGCTCTATCTCAGTTTTCCCAAAACCATGAAAGAACATACAGCCACAGAAGAGAAGGGAGCATCAGCAAACCTGCAAGAGGGCAAAGACCAGCAAATACATTTGACAACACTGCTTCTGGGCCCGAGGCACCATTTCTGAAAACCTCTTACAGCAACAGAATTTAGCATGTCTTTTTTTTTTTTCTTTTTGAAGACCTGCACAGTATCTAAAGAAGCAAACTGACGTAAGACTAATTTGTGTATGTCTCTAGACTCTAACATTTCCTAATAGATCAGTCCAGTATCAAAACAGCTTCCTTCCAAACAATTACCTTGTCAAAGATAGACAGTAGTCTTTTGCTTGCACTAGAGTCTGTATTAATCAGGAATTGCAACCCTTTCCTTCAGGGGCTAATCCATATATCTAGATAATCATCCTAGAACAACTGCTCTCAGAGTGGTCCACTGTCCGACCAGAGGCTCTAAGTGGTCCATAGTACGTAGTAGTTTCAGTTTTGCAGATCAGAAGGCCAACACCATTCAGAGGCGTGCACTGCCGAACAACACGCTGAGGACCGACAGCGTTCACCGCAGGAAGCAGCAGCTTTGGAACCACCACAGCAGAAGACGAAGCAGGAACAAAACACAGAAACTCATATTTACCGTTAACACACCACTAGTGTGCCTAGGTAACCAGATATTTTTTTTCCCCAAAGGAAGTCCACAGTCTTTAGTGCACCGAAATAATCTCAGTGAAACGAGCTGATGATTTCAGGCAGTATAGGCAACAACTTCTTCAAGGAGTTAAGCATGAGCAAATTAGCAGAACTGACCAGCACATACATTCTTTAGAAGGTAGACCTTCAATGTCAACTGGCGCTCAACTATAGTCTTCGTTTGTGCATTGATCTTCCCCTCCACTCACAACAAGTTCAGAGCATAGACGTTCAAGGAAAACATTAAACGCTATGAAAAGAACACTACTTAGAATAAGAGAGAAGTATCCTTCGGTTTTCTTTAAACCTACAAAGCCTCAAACATCTCATAAATCTACATTTAGAATGTGGCAACAACAATTCATCAATAAAGAACTGGTTTTAATGTTGTCTGTGATATTAGAGAATTGACTTTTTGTTAAAAATGAAATCCACAACATTAAAAACAAAAACTGCGACATTTAAGTGTAACTGTTTGAAAACTTGGTAACTTTGAAGTCACACTTTCATCTAACCATTGCAGTTCTTCCATGTAGGTTACAAGTTTATCATTGAATAGTTTATTATATTCATACTTTCTCTTGTGAGCAGAACGACAAAAATACGTATGTTTAACAGAAAACACATCTTTTTTTTTTTCTTTTTCACAAGTAGTACTTAGACACTAACACTTAAGGAACTGCTAAAAACACCAACTTAGCCAGTTATATAACAAGTACCTTCTTTCCATAACTCGAAGAAATTGGGACATCGGTGTCACTGACTGTATTCTTCCAATGAGGCTAAGCGGGACGGCAGTTCCTGACACTCAAATCATCAAGGCCAAAACAACTGCCAACTCAAGCCGTGTCCATCAGCTGATTCTTTCTGTTGCTACCTCTTGTTAGCAGCCTGACTTGACGCGTATGTGCAAAGGCAGTTACATACCTTCCACACTAGAGACAGGACCTCAGAGGTCCAACCCCTTATTAAGGCTATTTATGAATACAAACATGTGCAAAGTATGCAATTTTATTAAATCTAGCCATGCAGTCTCTTAATGTAAGGGTATCCTCACAATTTAGCACGCCATGCAGTTTAAGGCTGCTTCTAACATGAAAGCAAGTTGTTATAGAAAACTTATATTTGCAAGTGACACTTGATAACAAACTTTTCTCTATATATGCTTTAAAGGATCAACCATAACTATTTGTCACAGCAGCTGTATTGTTTATAGTACATACAGAAATCCTAAATATGCTACGCCTTCCTATTTTTTCCAAGGGCCTACTCTCAAGGAAAAGAGGTACTTACTAAGTAATTTACTACTAATTTAAGCGCTAAAGGACACGGAGCATCAACTGCTTGGCAAGATGAAGAGCCCCTTCCCCACCCCAAATCCTCCACTGAAGCATTCCATCCATGTCAGTGTTCCCAAGACCAATGACTTTTTGTATTGGTTTGCACTTTTTTAGATAGGCATTTAAACATCTTTAGACCACACAGAAAAATCAACAATCAGAAAATGAAAGATTTCCAAAACAAACCTGCACTTTTAGAAAGTCCAAAGGAACAGGCACACAAGCATGTTTCACGGCATATGCTGTGTCTAACACAAACACTAATAACCCTGCCTCTATTACCAAGAGGATTGAGACATGAAATCAAAAGACAGTAACACAGAACTGTGTACCTAATTCCAGACACCTGTAGTTTAATTACATTTCACAACAAGGCCAGCAATGTTGTGATCCATTTGAACTTGAAAAAAGTTATCACCAGTTTCCACAAGTCAACACACACTAATATCTTAAATCAATTCTGTGAACAACGAAGCCAAGTTTTCCTTTTCAGTAATTTTATTCTAATATGAAACATGAAGAAACAAGCACCCAAATAACTCCAATATAGTATGAAACTTTAATAAAAGTTGTTTAAAAAACAAAGAGCATAATTTTAAAAATAAACTGAAAGGCTTGACTCCTAATCGTACATCTTTCTGACATCAGCAAGAGTATTTTCAGACTTTCAAAGAAAAAGGAAAAAAAAAAAAAAGAAACAAAGATCTGCTGTTGAAACATTACTCCCAAAGACTGTTGAAACGCATAACATGAAGCTTCAGAGACAGACAGTTTTATTAACAGGAGGCTTAATTTTGAACAGTATATACAAATCACATGACTTTTCCAAAGTTGGGACCACCTAGTAATCTGTCAAAACAAAATTATGCTAATGAATTACAGAAGCATCTGTGTAATGCGACCACCTCTTTATTGAAGTACACCTTTATACAATCCTTCCACGTATTCCTGTACTGTGAAATCCTCTCAGGACGCAGCGCCGCACAGGTTTTCAAATCCCTCCTACACACCACATGAATAAAACTGTTGCCACTTGCACCTCTCAGTTTTGCCTGACCGTAACACTTCAGTGTTCCATGATATGCAACACCAAAAGGCACTGTTTTTCTTTGTCCAAAAAACAAAACGGTTTAACGTTTACTATGTTTAAGTACAATGATTTGCAGGGAATAGCAGGATTTTTCAGGCAATGCCCAAGTCTTCAAATTTATCATAAGCCAACAAGAATGAACCAAAAAAATTCTACTTTTCACTTGTGTAATTACTTCCTTTCCAATTCTCTCTTTTTCCATGGAAGGTTTTACTGCACAGCAAAGAAAATGGCAACTCTTTACAGACTTTGAATACAACAGCACAACTTTATTGCAAAAATATATAGTAAACTCAGTATTTTCAAGTTTTGGAAAAAAAATAAATTTTATCTCTGAATTCACCCATAGCAGTAATTCACGACAGAGTTGCTGAAGATAAAAGTTTCTTTCATATATAAACTAATTTAAAACTTTAGCTGGACTCCAATCTTCTACTGATAATCATCACTTTGGTTCTCTTAGCAGAGACTCTATGTAAGGAGTTCAAGAGACACATGAGAAATACAACATCAATATCCAACTAGTGTCAAAGGTCCTATCCCAACCGATTCATGTAATCCTAACAAATCAAGCTACTTAAACAATAATGAGTATTTTCAAGTTGTTACTTCTACTGCAAACGTTTTATAAGTGTACTGTAAAACTCATATGGTAATGTTTGAGGTTAGCTATACTTGTGGCAAAAGTCTTATTCTGCACAGTTATAATTGCAATATATAAATAACTAAAGGTTATTCCACAGAGAACAGCTTGAATTTTACAGAACGATTCTGCTCATACTTATAGGAATTAGTTTGGTAGACACATCAGCAATGGGCATAATTCAACTGTTCATACAGTGAGAATCTTGAAAAAAATAAAGATACATACACAAAACAATTTTTCTGTGTACACTGAGAATTCGTTCAGTTGCAGAGTAAAATCAGGACTTTAAACAAAGCTTTGACCTGTAAACAAAGCAAATTCAGCCAGCTTTTAACCAAATCTAGAAATAGCTATCTATTTTACAACAGCTTGCAGGAGCACCCACTGAAGAGCTTCACTGGCTTCATCTATTTCCCTTATCCGAAACTACGTAAAACCAATCTAGATTCCTTGATAAGCACTGTGTCCAGTATAGTTTACCAAACTTCTATGATGAGTAAGAATCTGTCTAGCTTCTCCACATATTTGTACGGGAAAATCCACTGCGCATCTGTCCTCGCAGTGTTTCTCATGTAATGGCTAACCCAGTGCTCTGTCTTATCAAAACCAACCTGTTTTACAATTTAAGCAATCCACAGGTTCTATCCTGGAAATACTATAAAAACCAATCTGGATGCATTTATCACAGCACTATGAATATCTATTCTACAACTACTTCATATTAACAGCTACCCTAAAACAAGTTTTACTTTTCTGGAGCCTATAGGCCTGTCATTTAAATCAACAACAGCTGCCATAGCTTCATCACGAGACTCGAATGCAACCATTGCTTCTCCAGTGGGCATGCCTTTCTCATTGTATTTTAAGCACACTGAACCAGGGATCACTTGGTAACCATAAAAGAAATCCAAAATTTCATCCACCGAAACAGTGAAGGGCATATTCTGCACTTTAATGACAGTTGGTCCCGGCTTCCCAGACCCTGTTCCAAAACCTGGGGGTCCACTAATATGTATATTACCTGGTCCGGGTCCAAACCCCGGAGGTCCACTTAAATGTCCGAGACCACTAGCAATTCCTGGAGGACCAGCACCAAAGGCAGGAGGCCCACTTAAGTTGCCAGGACCATTACCAAAAGCCTGAGGACCCCCTGCAAAACCTGCCGGTCCACTCAAATTACCAGGACCACCTGCAAAACCTGGGACCTCAATACCTGCACCAGGTAAACCACTAGTTGCAACTGTAGGTATTCCTGGTCTAGAATCAGGAAAGCCACCTATTCCAGGTGGTGGTAGAGGAGGACCAAATGTGCCAGACCCGCTGAAGTTACCAGGGAAGTTAAATGGAGGACCATTGTTTGCATCTTTAGCATTTCCCAAGAAGGCATGCTCATCCCCACCAGCGCCCTGTGCTCCTGGCACAGTCGCATTTCCTTGTATCGGTATTTTTAATATCTTTTTCCCTTGAGATGGTGGGTTTCTTTCAATATCTCTCATTTCTTCTACAGTTATCAAACGCAAAACAACATCTCTTCCATTCAGTTTTTTACGGTGCAAACGCTCTGCCTTACGAGCATCATCTTCAGCTTTAAACTGAACCAGTGCTTGCCCTAAACCCTGCCCGTTATTATCAACAAGTATTTGTACAGAGTTTTCTTCTACTGCCAGTCCCTCTAGAAACTGAAGGATTTCCATTTTTGTTATATTATATGGAATATTAGATATATGTGCACACAATTTTGGCAAGCCTGGTTCTCCCTCAGCATTCATGAGGATTTCTCTCTGGTCATAGTTGAAGTTCTGCAATCTTTTACGAATCATATCTATCTTTTCTAACATTGCCTTTTTAGTAATTGGATGAACTTGAATAAAGCGATTCCCTATGTACTGCTTATGATGACACAAAGCTGCTTTGTAATCAGCTTCATTCCTGAACTCGACAAACCCCTCTCCAATTGCCTTCCCGTTAGGTCCATAAGCTATATAAATGCTGTCTTCAACTATATCCAGCTTTTTAAAAAAATCTATCACATGTTTGTTCTCTGATTCAAAGGGAAGACCTTTCAAATAAACACAGAAACCCTGCTCATGGGGAGATCTCGATCGTGACCTTTTCTGTCCACTAGGAGATTTGGACCTAGGATGAGCCTGGGGAGGAGGAGCATGTGACTGCCCCGAGGGACCCATGGTTTGCTTGAAAGTTATGTGGCCTCCAGCAGCCACCCACTGTCTCTCTGTTGCAGGACTAACTTCAACATAGCGCTGAATCATCAGCATTCTGTTTCGCTTCAGTGCTTCAAATGTATCTTGAGGAGAAAAAAACTTAACTAGTCCATTTCCATTATTTCGACCTACATGATCCTTCAGCATATGGATTGCATCCACACGGAGCCCAAGGAAAAAATCTTTCACATCAGATTCTGTTGCAGAAAAGGGCATTCCATGAACGCTGACATACAAATCATCTGGATTGATTGGAATTGGCTTAACACTACTTTGAGAGTTCATCTGGATAGGATTTACAGGATTCATGGGACCAATAAACAATGGATTCAAGCCGCTATTCATATTCACTGCTGCTCCAGACCCATTCATTCCAGTGGGTAAAGGTGCTACGGGTGGAGGATTCATAGGAGGCATTCCTGATATGGGAGGCATAGGCGTCATTGGAGGTACGGGGGGCACAGGGGGTATCGGAGGAACCGGAGGAACAGGAGGCAGTGTGGGTACAGGAGGTGGAACAGGTATCGGGGGAATAGAAGGCATTGGTGGCAAAGATGGCATAGCTGGGATAGGAGGGATTGGTGGAGGAGGTACTGTGTTCATTGGGGATGCTGTGCTAGGTATAGTTGAACTAAATGTTGGGCTACCAAAGGTACTCCCAAGATTTGGAGGTGCAGTCCCCATACTGGCAGTAGAAAATGTGGATATGTTTTTATTGCTTTCATGCACAGTAGTAGAAGCAGTTACTACACTAGGAGATGGATTATTAAAGTTAGGTACAGTAGTAGGTAAGTTAACCCTTCCACTCATTCCAGAACTAGGTGGTGGTCCTGACCTGCTAGCATTTGCGGGTGGCATATCTAGATTGGCAGTTTCAAAACGCCTACGACTGAGTTCTATCATGTTCTGCATTTCAGTTTTACTGCTCAGCAGTAGTGTTACTTTCGACCCTTTAATTGTACCACCTGTGCGCATCATACCAAGCCTTGCATCTTCATCAGTGGCAAAAACGATGAAAGCCTCACCCAGTTCACCCCCTACAATATGCACGCCCCCATCAGGAATGGTCAATCCAGAGAAGAAGTGGCGAATGTCCATGGTCCCCGCCACAATCGGGAGACCTTGCAAGCGGATGACCACAGCCATGCTGCGCTGAAACAACACACACCTGCAGATGAGAAAAGGCAACGGCTATGTCAGACTACTGTTTATGACACCATGCAATTACCTACAGACACCATCTACTATATTTGTTTACATACACCTAAGAACATCTTGCAAAGATTAAGCATGTTTATATTCCAAGTTCCTTATTCATGTTTGTTTACTTCATACAGATTGAAGTATTAAACATTTACCAACAAAATTAGTATACATTTTGCACTGGAAATTCCAAAATAACCATTAAACTAAGAACCAAGTGTCAGTAAAAAAAAAAAAAAAGAAGTAAGGAACAGCAAAAGTCAGAACTATTATATCAGTAGTTGAATATTTAATGTAAGCAAAATGAGTATTTTAGCCAAGCAAAATTAATTTACCATACATTGGTATGGTATCCACTGTACCTGGCAAAGTGACTGCAACAAATTCTGCACACCTATGAGAAATAACCAGTTCTCTTCCATTTGAGGGCAGGTTTTATCTCCTGACAGGAGAAGATAACTGGGAATGTAACGGTGGGTTGGTTATGAACAAAACCCATTATGGACAACTAGCAACAGCAAGACTCACACAGCGTCCTGACAGGGACCATCTAGATTATACTGATCTTATATTTTCCTCCTAGGAAAGGTTAAGAGGTCTAGGTGACCATGAAGCTAGCTAACCATTATAATCTAGTCCCACATGTTTTGTGACTATACAGACCTTGCATAAACAAATTAACATCATTAACATCTATGCATATCCTAGCTAGATATTAGGCCTTTACAACTTTCAAAAACAAGGTATAATTTGTAATAGTTGCAGATGCCCTGTCTAATATTACACCTTCCATCTCAGACAGCTGAGGTTAGTGGAAGCTTAAGATCAATTCTGAACAGGTAGATCTCGACAGTTACCTTGTACACATTCTACAGAAGAGCCTGAGGTCTCAGAAGTTCAAGATAAACAGGAAACTAGGTAATTCTCACTTATTCTTGACAAACCTTCAGTAAATACTGAAAGCGCCATATTAATACTAGCACAATTCACCATAGCAGAAATGAGTCTCTCATCCTAAGCCATCAGTAGTAGCACCCTGTTTCACCTGAGCCACTTTACCTCTGAAACTTCTTCACTTCCTAAGTACAAGTTCAGTACAAGACACAGTTCAGTGTCTGTACGGAAGACCGTCAGGGCTACTGTTAGTCACATACAACTGGTGTTAACCAAGCATTTGAAATCAAGGATGAACCAGGCCACACAATGCAACACCAGGAGGCAGCGCACCACCAAAGACTTCTGGCTGTATACCAAAGCTATGACCAACTACGATCAGTAACTATCTCACAACATTTCACATTCAGCTAAGTATTGTATCCCAGCATACAGTCAAATCTTTAAGTCAGCTGCATTTGCCTGTCCACATCTCCCAATCGCTTTAGAGCAGACACGCCTTGAGTACATCCTTAACTACTAAGTAAAGCCACTATCCAACAATTTAACCATGTTAAGTAAGGCTGAATTCAGTACTTAATGAATAAAGTAACAATTTTCCTACAGGGAAAAAAAAAAGTGCACAGCAATTCTTTTGCTTGCATGATGGAACTTCAGATTACTCAAATAGGTACTGACGTATTTTGTTTTGTTGCCCAATAAACCAGAGCTAACCCCTTCCATACATGAACTCAAGCAATATACTGCGGTATTACAGGGCATTGGCCCACATCCAGTTAAAACCAGAAAAGCGTGAAGGACCTTTCTCCCTCAAGGAAACAGCAGAAAAGCCCGCTGGCACATAGTAAGCTCTGCTGCTCTAAACGAACGTCTGATTCCTTACTACACTGTCTTGAAAGAGAAACTGGAATTTGCAAGACGAACATAAGAATGTCTAAAAAAATAATAATAATCTAGCTGTACATACCGCTAAGAAAACCCCTACTCCACCAAGGGATGGCAGCAACAGAAAGGGGAATATATACTAAGCTTCAGGGATAAATTTTTTTAAAAGCAACTTTTGCGTTGCCGTGGCAAGGTAACAAAAGCAACATCTTGCATTTATCTCTTACAGTGACACATTTAACTTGAGAATAAAGTTCACTGCCCAATCATTTTCCAACAGCAAAATGACTGGTCCACGTAAAAAAAGCAAGTCAAAGTAAGAACTATCTATGCTATGTGCACAACTAAGAAAGCATACACAATTTTTTGCAGTTTTAAAACAGCAGTATTTTTCGATGATTCTGTAGTTTTATTTTAAACTCGCCTAAAAATGATAGCAATCTCCGAAAGTAAAGTTAAAATGAAAATTCTGCCTCCTTTAGGGAAGTCATACTAAAGGGGACTGTAAAACCATTAGTACATTATGTTAAAGGACTGCTTTCGAATTAGATTAGATGATCCTGAGGCAAGCAAGCAGTATAAAAGCATCCTTGTTCTTGCACCTGTGCTTTGAAAAATTTAAAGTAACACTAAGAGTAAATCTTGCTAGGAGGCTTACCTTTTCTCTATTACCGAATGAGTTTCAGAAATTTTTATGCATTAGGAGTTAAAACATTTTAAGCTTCTTGTATGAAATGGAAAATTACTTTTATTTATCTAAGAGATAGGTAGTTTTCAAAGAGTTGCAGTCAACGGCTCAATGTCCAAGTGGCAACAAGTGGCGTTTCTCAGGGGTTGGTAGTGGGACCAGTACTACTTAACATCTTTGTGGGTGACATGGACAGTGGGATTGAGTGCACCCCCAGCAAGTTTGCCGACGACACCAAGCTGTGTGGCACGGTCGACTCGCAGGAGGGAAGGGATGCCATCCAGAAGGACCTGGACAGGCTTGAGAGGTGGGCCTGTGTGAACCTCATGGAGTTCAACCAGGCCAAGTGCAAGGTCCTGCACTTGGGTCAGGGCAATCCCAAGCACAAATCCAGGCCGGGCAGAGAATGGATTGAGAACGGCCCTGAGGAGAAGGACTCTGGGGTGTTGGCTGATGAGAAGCTCAACATGAGCCGGCAATGCGCGCTCACAGCCCAGAAAGCCAACCGCATCCTGGGCTGCATCCCCAGCAGCGTGGCCAGCAGACTGAGGGAGGTGATTCTGCCCCTCTACTCCACTCTCGTGAGACCCCACCTGGAGTACTGCGTTCTGCTCGGGGGACCCCAACATAAGAAGGACACAGACCTGTTGGAGCAGGGCCAGAGGAGGCCATGAAGATGATCCAAGGGCTGGAACCCCTCTCCTATGAGGACAGGCTGAGAGAGTTGGGGTTGTTCAGCCTGGAGAAGAGACGGCTCCAGGGAGACATTAGAGCACCTTCCAGTCCCTAAAGGGGCTACAGGAAAGCTGGCAAGAGACTCCTCATCAGGGAGTGTAGTGATAGAATGAGGGGTAACAATTTTAAACTGAAAAAGGGGAGATTTGTATTAGATATTAGGAAGAAATTCTTTACTCTGAGGGCAGCAAGACACTGGAACAGGCTGCCCAGAGAAGCTGTGGCTGCCCCATCCCCGGAGGTGTTCAAGGCCAGGCTGGATGAGGCTTCGAGCAACCTGGTCCAGTGGGAGGTGTCCCTGCTCATGGCAGGGGGGTTGGACTAGATGGTCTTTAGTCCCTTCCCCTAACCATTCTATGATTTCCTTACTAATGCAGAAGGGATGACAATCTGATATGACCATTAGTTGAACAAAGGGAACTTGGCAAGATTTTTCTGCCCAGATCTGCTGGTTTAGAGCATCATATATTCTTTATCAGAACTGACAGCTGCTAGATAACCGCATTTACTAATGTCTCCATAAATCTAGCCCAGAAGACAAATTACCAGATAAGGTCACAAAAGAATTCTTAAGAGTACACGCATTTGAACATGTACATAACTTGGGGGATAATGCAAGCATTTCAATCTTGCATTACATTCAAAACTTCACTATAAAAGCTAAGACATATCTTGATGGTTTGTTACCAGGTACTCTATTTAGGTCCACTAAATCACTATTGACAACCACCCCACCACCCCCCGACAAAGGGCTGCTTAGGCATATAGTTGCTAGAAAAACTAGCTGCAATGACTTCAGCTTACTTAATTTCACGCTTGCTATTAAGCAAGAGCTAACAGTAACATGGTATGAATAAGAAGAACTTCTTCACTCCCATCGAAAACTACTGTCAAAAAAAATATTTTGTCAACTCAAAACATAACTGCTTCAAATTTTTCAAGATTTCAGTGCTTTTAACAAAATATTAGTTTCACTTCTGTTATTTTAAAAAAAAATAAAAATCACACAGACCTAAAGGGACAAATTCCACATTTATAAGCACTCACAAGTCTGATTTGTTCCAAAATGCACTTAGAAGACAATAACCCACTCACTCAAATTTCCCAACTAATGAAAAAGCAAAGCCTGCTCAAATATTACACCGCTCATTTGTAACATACATGCAGACGCAACAGTAGAACAGGCTACATGCCTGTTAAGTGTGCACTGAAGGCTTTTTGTTGGGCTGTTAGAGATGTTCTCAGGCTGCCTGCTTTTCTCCCTGTACAAAAAGATACTTTGAGGCAAGAGTGGGTTTTGTTGTCATTTTGGGTGGTTGGTATATTTTTGGAGATACCAGAAGCACGAAATCCTGGAGCTGTACAATGGACAAGCCATCCCCATTAGCAAGCCAAGACAAAAAAAATGGAGTAAAGGGCTGCTGACAATCAGATTCAACTCATTTGATGAACCTTAACAACATTTTTATGTTTCTTGACAGTAACATCTTTAAAAACATTGATGTTACACTGGGAAAAATGTGTACAAGATTACAATATTACTTATTCCATCTTCCAGCTATGCGCTAGTCAGTAAAATAAGCAGAATTTGGTTCATGTGCATAAATTTATAGAAACACCAGACTAGCTTTTTAAGATGTATGGATTTTTCAAACTAAGAAAAGTTCCGAAGATTCATCCTAGCCGCCGGGAAGTATGGAAGTGCAATACCCACGCGGTACAGACACAGCACATATTTGGCAGTTCTTAGATGAAAACTAAGAACTGGAATAAAATTGTTATTGTAGGAGGAACTTTTAGTATCCGGGTTGAGACTGTCTAGTAAGAGCCAAGACTGCAGACCACAGTTTTGCCCCCTTTTTTTTTTTTAAAAAAAAAAGGCTAAAGTCAACCTGTTAGATTAAGATAGTCATCTCTGAGCTAATTTGAGCCTATCTGATCCCGTTAAAAGCTGCAAAATCAATTACTGTACACTTCTAAACTCCAATAGTTAGAAACATGCAGATCTATGGCCTGCAGCAAAGTAGCTACATTTTCCAGCAGTGCAAAATAACTGGGAGAGTGTTCCAGACTACCACATGCTGATGTAACAACAAAACATTAGTTTGGCAGAAAATGCTGTTTATGAGAACAACACTGCCAGAACCACCATCACCAGTGAGAGTCAAAGTAAAGAGACTAGCTATAGATTATCTGACCCAAGTATTTTGATACCAATTCAGACTCAAAAAGCTTCAAATATTTCTTAAGTTATACTCAATATGCATATAAAGAAGTCTTCAATTCAAAGGCTCTTACCTGCAAAGACAGATGTTTTTTTCTTAACAAGTAGCAGAAGCCAAGCCAATCCTGTGGGCAACCAATTAAAACCAACTTTTAGACTGCAATAAAGAATAAATGGAGGCAAAAATCAATGCAGGCAACACAACAGCAGTAACAGTCCACAAAGAACTGTCTAAATAGAAAGTTCAAACCTGTGACCACCACAAGGCACCGAGACATATAATCACCACAAGAGTAAAAGTGCATATTTTTTTAATACCTTATCCCTGTATAACTTGTTGGTAATTGCACTGCACAGTTTTGGTATAGTTTCAAGACATGAATATGCCTTCCAGAAAGAATATAAGAACCAACAGAAAACACTCAGAGGACCTTTCAAGTTCTACCATCACCAGTAGGTGAACAAATCACTCTTTCAAAGGCAAAGAGCAAGAATTAAATACTCAAAACCCCTGAATTTTAACAAACCCTTGCTCCAAAAATAATGATATTCCTTCCATCAACTGTGCATCTTCTTACTCGAGCAAAGCAACATAAGCTGCACCTCAGAAAACCTCCCTATAGCTGCACATAAAAAAATCTTCAGGAGTGACACAAACTGGTGAAACTAAGTGATATTTCACAGCCGCCTCTAGGCAGTCAGCTCTACAGAGCACACAGTAAGAACTCCCCACCGAGATACTGCATTTTCAGTTGTAATCAGTCATTTCATTATCCAAATACTGATCAAATTCTCATTTTTTTCATCCCTGTGGAAAAATTTTCTTCCTCAGATTACAACTCAACAAAAGAGCCAAACATTTTAAGTGGCAACATATGTATTTTGTATTTAAAGAAAGGATGGAAAACCCTTGCTCTTTGATTGCTTAGTACACCATCTCATACTAAAATTGTGATTCTTTGGAAAACTATTCAGGAATGAATCACACCAAGAACAACTAACTGCGCCCTCCTCACACAACCCAAACAGGCCATTTTCAGTTACAAGTATCATTACCAAAGTGAGCTTCAAGACAAAAGTACTACCAAACCATCCACAAACTCCCTAATAGAGGCATTTAAAATAAACACAGGTATTCATAGATCTTTCAGGACATTAACAGCAGACTTAGAAGTGAGAAAGATACAACTACGCTCTTCAGACTTATATTAAAATAGCAAATGCATTTAGGAAAAGACCTTTTTTATTTTGATTAGACCTTTAAGAGAAACGAGCAACCCTCTACGAGAACAATTCAACCATGTACTTTCATATCTAGGAGCGTCAAACAGTAGTTTACAACACAGGAAAGAATGCAATCACCTGAAAAAACAGTTTCATGCAAAAACACACCTGCTTTAAGAAGCAGATAAACCTTTCATGCACAAGGAACTTTCCATTTGGAAGAAAAACCGAAATTATTTGACGTATTTCCAGTATAGCAACCACAGTGTTGCATATTTTCCTCTTCACGACACTGAAAACAAGCTGAAGATTTGCAGTGGACCAAGACAACATGCTATAATGTGAAATAACATAAACAAAACCAAGCAGCATTCTTCAGAAAAGGTGCCAAACTCCATTCTACCACGTGTAAACTTCACACCAAACATCTACGTTTGCATGCAAGTCTCAATTCTCTCAACTTTAAAGAAAACCATCTCCATCACTCTCATAGGTAAGGACATCCTTTCCCATCAACCCGATGCATTAAGAGTGTATTATCTAGGCAGACATCGACTAGGGCACAGGTGCTCCCACACAACACTGACACCACACCGCTGGGACTTCATGGGACAGACTCTCCACACCATCTTTCAGCTACACGGGAAAAACCACCAGCCACTGGACACAAAACAGCCGATGAAACAACCTTAAAAGGAGTCCACTGAGGAAGCAACCTGCTGATTTTTCTGCCTAACCCCAGCAGAACGAGGTGGGTAAGATAATCACTAAGAAGAACAGGTAAGTTTAAAGTGACTAAAACCATACACAAGAGTTTTTTCAAAAGAAAGCTCACACAGGCTCCTGATGTACTTCTGGGTCCCAATTCAACACTAGGTTGGGTTCAGTTTGGCTTTTGGTTGGTTTTTTTACAGATCTTATTTTTATTAGTGAAGCAGAGCACTACATTACTGCACGGCAATTTAACTGGTGTTTAAAGGGTAACCCCGACGAGCGGTGGCAGAGCCGCAGGCACCAAGGACCTTCCTCCCTTCAAAGCGTTTGTCCCGCTTCATCCCCTGGGGCCCGGCGCGGAGCAGCCGCCGGCGCCCCACCGAGCGCCCCCGGGACGAGCCCCGCCAAGGCCGGCCCCGCGCCGCACGGCCCAGGCACCGACACGGCCCCGCACCGCCGCTCCCCCGCCGCTCGGGGCCCGCCGGCCACCGCTCCCGGCCTGAGCCACCCCCGCGCCGCCGCCCGCGCCCGCCCAGCCCCGGCCGCCGCAGCCCCCGCGCTCCGGCCACGGCTCGGGCTCCGGCCCCGCCACCGCCGCAAGGTCACTCGGCCGCCACCGACGGCCGGACCCTCGGCGCCGGCGCTCGGCCCGCACATACTCACCTGCCCGCGCCGGCCGCGCAGCTCCGCGGGCCGCCGGGCGCGGGCGGAGGCGCGGCGGGAGGGAGGGAGTGAGAGAGGGAAGGAGCGGAGGGCGTGGGCCGGCCCGCGGCCCGGGCCCCCCGGCCGCAGCACGCCAGGCCGCGGCCAGGCGGGAGCGGACCCCGCTCGGCGCCCCGGGCCCGCAGCGCACGAGACGCCGCCCGGCCCGGCCCGGCCCGGCCCGGCCGGCCCTTTGTGCGGGGGACGCGTGCCAGCCGCGCCGCGCCCGGCCTCCCTCCCCTCGCCTCGCCTCGCCTCGCCTCGCCTCCCCTCGGGCCCGCAGCGCAGCGGCCCGGCCCGCCCGGGCGCCGCCGCGCTCTTACCGAGGGATCTGCACGGGAAAAGGGTGAGACCGGAGCCGACCCGCCCCGGGCCCCGCTCCGCGCCGAGCCCAGCGCCACCGACCGCCCCGCGCCACAAAATGGCCGCCCCGATGCGGCGCCGCCAGGGAGGGGGCGGGGCCTCGGCTGGGCGGCCCGAGGAAGGCAGGGCTCTCCGGCGCGCGCAGGGCCTGCTGGCGCCCGCCCCGCCCGGGCCAGAGGGCGCGTGCGCCGCGCGGGGTGGCGGGAGGGGCTCGGCTGAGGGGAGCGGGGCGGGAAGGGGCTGCCGGTCAGCAGAGGCCTCTCACAGCAGTACCGCAGCGACGGCGCCGCGCGGCGCGTTCGCCGTGTAGGACTGGTTTAGTTGCCTCCGGTACAGCAGTGTTGCGGTGACGGCGTGACACATATTGTGGAAATTAACCATGGTGTAACTGAGGTTTATTGCTGTGGAAACGGGGCATCAAACTTCCAGCAAACGAGAGTGCGGGTTGTTTCTCACGTCTTCACTTATGACCAGGTTGCAGAATTAAAACGAAAGTCAGATTACCCTGGGTCAATGCTCTTTTGAGTGTAACTGCCTTTACCTGTATTTGTCCTTTGCTTGACATGTGTAATATTGTGTGTAAATATTACACAATATATGTGTAATACAAATAACTAGGCAGTGTCCTGAGCTGAAGAACAGCCAGACACCTCTCAGGAGATGTTCTGTCACTGTGCTTGAGTGGACGCGGGTACTGCAGCAGCATCCATTTTCAATGAAAAAAACCTGCCGAGTCTGCTGCAAGAAACAAATGAAAATAAATCACCACCTCATGTTGCAAATACTTTTCCAGTGAATTGGGGAGTTCAACAACTCAGTTAACCTGGTTGTTTTTCCCACCAGGGCCAAACGGTGTGATGGGCCTGTTGTCCTGAGGCAACGGGATCAGGCCTGGGGCTGTTTGGCAGTACAATAAGCCCTCGCTCTGCTTTTTGCTTATCCCCTCTTTCCACTGCTAAATTCTCCTTTACCACCCTCATCCCCTCCAAATAAACAGCTCACACGTGTTTATCTACTCCCTGTTTGCCCTGGTTTTACAGATTTTGTACTCTATTTGGCATTTATGATAATGGCTGCCCTAAAAATTTGTCAGTTCTAGCAAGCTAACACCTCCTTTTTGTCTGGCTAGGTGTGCCGCCGGCTTACGCATCGCTCCTTGATTGCTGTAGGTAGTATCCAGTAATTTGCCTTTTTATAGCGCTAGTGACACCAGGCAGGGTTAGCCGTCAGTACGCGGCCCTCCCCACCACCGAGAGCAGCGGGCCATTGGAGTCGCCAGAGGTGTCCGCAGCCCGACTTGCCAGACGCCCTGGAGGGCTGCTTGCGAGGGACAGCAGGAGCACCTGCAGCTCAGGGCCTCGCTCTATGGCACTGCAGCACTTCCCGGGCTGCACGGGCCACCCTGCAGCGGGGAGAAAGTGTAGGATAATAAAAGGGCTGCGCCGGAATACCCCACATCAGAAGAAAACTAAGACTTTTCAGCTTCCGTGCAATGTGATGAGTCACCATGTTGCTTTTTGTTCCTGATGTAATGTCTGGTGGAGAGACTTGTGATGTTTACTGTGTGGACCAGCAAAAAGACAGGACCAAACCAGTTATTCCCCAGTAGACCTCTAGACTGTGTCTGCACTGACACGAAGGCACACCAGAGATCAAGTCCTGATGCCCTGGACTGCTGCTGCAGACAAGCATGTGTCCTTGCACCTCAAGCATCGAGGTCCGTGCTGCAGCTCAGCTGGAGCAAAGTCTGGAACAGATGCCTGTGACACAGATTACCTCCACAGGTCTCCAACTCCATACCCAAATTTTCATGGAAAGAGAATATTTAGTTCACTCAAGATTAACAGATGCAAATTTGTTTGTAGTGTGGATGAGAGGGAAAAAAATCCTGGACCAGTATTCGGAGCATGCCAAATGACCAAGGGTACCAAAAGGAGTTGGCAGTGTGATGCAGTTTGGTACCAACAGCAGGGGGAAAAGTGTCTCGGGAAAGCAAAAGCCTGGTAGGCAGGCTAAAAGACAAGGATCATTGGTAACAATGTCCACTATGCTCCCCCGTAATATGCATGTGGAGGAAGGCAGGCAAAAGGAAAATGGTGTTAGAAACGAGTAAGATGAGGCAAATTGAGAGAGAGATCATTTATCCGTCTCCTCCACCTAAACCAAAACTGGAGTAGGGTGTCAGGTATACAACTAGAGGGAAAAAACATACACAGGATGTTTTAAAGTAAAGCTTGAGGGAACCAGCACCCATTGTGCTGATTCCACATCTGAAATAAAAATGTCTTCCTCCTTGCATTATACTTTTGCTACACCATTAGTCTGGAAACATTATGCCAAATCCAACTCCTACTTCTCCAGCACCCTAGAGAGACCGTTCGGTACACACCACCTTTAATCCTATTCCTTCATCTGTACAAGGATGTGGTTTGGATGAACGAATCCAGTTTACTCCATGATTCACACTACTTTGTATTTTCCTTCCTGATTACTACATGTCAACTTCAAGTCTTAATTGTTTCCAGATCATTTAGAAAAATATTCAACAGAAATAATCCTCGCAGATGCCTCCCAGAAATACTCTCCTCATTCGTATCTACACTTAGTCAGTAGCTATGATGTGTCTTATTGATCCTGTATTGTTACTGTTTAAAAGTAAGTTAAACACCTTGTTTGTTTTACTACGCCTACTCATCACAAAACCACTTTGATTGCTCATTAGTATGAGATTTTCTGCTTGTAAGAGCGTCTTGTATCAACCTTTTTTTATTACTGTTTAGGATAGACAAGAGGAACATCAGCTGTCAAGAGTGCTCAGTTCTCCCAAGCCCTCAGCTGGTTCATTTTGAAAACTGACATTGGCTTTCTTCCAGTCCAGGACCTTATTCACCATCCTGAAATTTAATCAAAACTGTCTTGAGTGCAGAAGAGATCTCTTAGGCCAAATTTTTGGGACTCAGCTTTGGCAAACTGTATCATTTCACACCACAGGGCATACACATTAGCAGAAACAATCTGACTCAAAACAGTCGGACCATGACTGAAGTCACAGCAGACAGACAGAGAACAGCAAGCCAACCAATAAGATCGAAGACGAGAGGCAGTATTTTGCTGGGATCAATAGCATTGATGTTAATTTATCATTTTAAGAAATCCCCAATAAGTTTATGGCTGGGTGTATAACATTGTCAACAAATCTGTTAGCTGACCCTCTTCCTCTCCGTCTCCTCAAGTCCAGAACAGGTAACTGTCTAGTTCTAAATTATTCTTCCTGAAGAAATATTTTTGTAGTTAGGTGATACGCTCTATCAGCATTTATAAACATTAAAATCCATCAAGCAGAATTTTTTTTGTGCCCCTTATGCATTACCTAACCATCTTGCACTACTGGAAGTTTATTTTATTCCTATTTGTCACATCGGTTCAATTTTTATGATATTTGTAAAATGGTGACACTAAATCCTGGCCTTCCTGGTATCCTCCCCTCGTATTATTAATTTAATGCCCTGCAGATGGCTTCAATTAGTCACCAAAAAAAAACCCCTACTCCTCCCTCACTTCTGAGGCAGTTACACTTGTAAATAAATAAATAAATAAAATTACTCCCCATACAAAAAACTCCCGTCCCAAAACAATTTACTTCCCCATACAAAAAGCATTAACTGAACTCAGTGGTGTACAACTAGACATTCATGCCTGGCATTACTTCTTTCTAGGAAGGGGAAAAGTATCTCCACTATAACTTTTTCCTCATCTTGTCCTATAAGCATTTTCAAACAAACATTTGTTAAGAGTGAGAATGAGTTTTTACATGTAGAATTTATATTTTAAAACTTAGCACGTAAGAGGTGCTCAGAATCTTCGAGATTTAGGTCTCTCTCTCCTCAAAATAAACACAACTTAAGCTATTTGATTTTTTTTAAAAAAATAGCTCAGATCAGGCACTGAGTCTGAGAAGAATGGCTCATCAAAAGTCAAACGTCAACTTGATGACAGAGAGAGCTTCTAACAGCATTCACAGAAACCTTAGTTCATCTTTCTCTGTTCTCTAATGAAAGGCTGCAATTTAGCAACTTACTGATTGTGCTGCATAGTTCTGCCAGAAAGGTGCATCCAAAAAGACTGAAAGCAGCCAAGTTTAAGTCTTATCTATACTTTTATAACATCCATGAAACACAAAGAACAATTTCATAAACACATAGTTCTAAAACATGCTGGGAAAGTGTCGTCACATGCTTAATCCAGAAAACATACATGGCCCAAGGATAAAACATAGTACATAGAACACCTCTAAAACTTATTTATGCATATGGTTTTAAAAGTGTTTTGATGAAATACAAGGTGTCAGCCCTACGATATTAAACCTGCTAAAGCTAATAATTTCAAATAAAACAACTGAGGATTAGCTTTGCATTACCAACAACCACATCCGTTCTTGGGATCAAAAAAAACCAGA